>NC_038253.2:14519729-14791851 GCF_000004515.6 Glycine max | reverse complement strand
AACATACAACAAATAAAATATAACAATTTATAAAAAATAAATAAATTTGAAATAATTAAAAAAATCACATACCAGCAACTTTGGGGGAGAATGGAAGCAAAAATGGAGTGTTGGGAGGGGGGGACAAGCTTCAGATAGAAGAGAATTAGGGGGAGAAGGAGGGAGTGGGGGTGAGGGGACCACGGGGTGAGGGGGGACCAGGAGGGGTTGGGGTGGGGTGGGGCTTTAACGTTGGGGGGGTGGCGCCTGGTCCCTAGGCGTCTAGGGTCGCGCCTGGTGCAGGGGCGCCACCAGTCGCGTCCAGTGTCAGGGCGCTACCAGTCGCGCCTGGTGCAGGGGCGCTACCTCCCTGTGCCACGTGTCACGTGCACAGTGGAGGCGCCGGGGTGGGAGGCGCTTTGCAATAAAAAAAGAGACCCCCCGGAAATAATTTTAAAAGGACCCCTTTTTGGTAAATAATTTCTAAAAGGGGTCCCTTTTGGTGTTTTTGCCAATGGTTAATGTGTTTAGTTTTTTTTTTACAGGATAATAGATAGATGGTGTCCAATCATAAATTTGTGATATATGATTCTATCATTCTTATTTAATGAAATTTTATATGTGATAAATTATAAAAAAAGAAATCATTCTTACTTATGCATGAATGTAATGAAATCGTATATAATTGTTTTAATCCTTTTGGTTGTTAATGTGTTTAGATTATATTGAATAATTAATTTTAGATAAAAATAATAATAATTTTTGAGATGAAGTAACTCTAAATAGTTTTAACATTAGATAAAAAAATAATTTAAATTTATCACTAACTTGTTTTAGTATAAAATATTCAAATATAATTTTTAAAATACATCTCCTTGTAAAATTAAGAAAGATCATTAATTTCAACAAAAAAATTATAGTAAATTTTTTATACTGTTTATATTATTAATAAGAAAAATATGAGAATCATACCTGAATCACTATATATATATATGTGTGTGTGTCATCCTTTATTCCCATAATTCCTCAAAGACCTTAAAATTTCTTTTTAAGAAAGTAAGAATTTCTCGCTGCAAATATTAGCAACACAACTAGCATCACCGATTCACCGCCAACTTCTGGGCCCATCGTGAAAATGCCATAACAACCATACCTTCAATATAAGATTTTTCTTTCTTTTAAGTAGAAAATATTGAATATTGCTAGTACTTTTTAATCACAAGTCTGGAGTATTTTAAAGGTTTTAAAAAAAAATCAAAGCTGATCAAAATTACTCGGCAATATTTGTTTTAACTTCTTTTACGAAATTCAAACCAAATTAAAGCGGGTTGGTTTGATGCACTATGTCGGATCCAACCTTTTCATTGTAGCATTAAATGATTCATTAAGCGAATGAAGAAATACAAGCATGCAATAAAAAAAAACATATGTCAGAAAATCAACAAAATAAATACTACTACTATATTCATGCAAGGATTCCGATCTTCCATATTCTCAAAAGAAACTACTCTACAGTACAGAGTGTGAAGTTATAAATCTAACGATTACATAATGAGAAAAAACGTAATAAAAAAATCTAACTGTTAAAATTAATAGTAAACTTTAATTCCATAAGATTAATATATTATGTTACTCCTATAAAATATAAATTCAATGGATGGGATTACTAGTTCTACTAGTAATTGCAGACGATCGGAATCTCATGCGAACTGTAAAAACCAAGTTTTCTTTTATAGTACTGTAAAATCCAAGTTAACACATCAAAGAATAAGTTTTTCAAAAAAGAAATATATTTTTTTTTTTAATTCTGTGAGAAAATAAGCTATATACTAATAGAATAAAATTTTACACTATTGTCTAAATACAAATCACAATCAATTGGTGATAAGCTTTGCTTAATTTCACGTTAATTATTTTAAAAGTAATATTTTTAAAATAAAGTTATTTTATACTATCAATCAATGTATAGTTAATAACCTCAAATTTTATTATAAAAATGCCAATTTATTATTTTTCTCTTTGCTTTAAAATGTTGGAAAAGAAACAGTTAAATAGATCATTTTTTTAAATCTTTTAAAAATATAAATAAAAAAGTAAAACAAAATATTTTTTTATTAAATCAAATATATATACCTAAAAAGATTTACTGATGATACTAAAAGAAATGTCATTTTTAGCGACTAAAATTCGTAATACATTTTAATTTCAACTTATATAATTTTCACTAATAAAATATCTTATTAAACAACTGAAATGTTTTTTTGATAAAAAAAAAACTTTGGCGTAGTTTAGACTAACTTCTAACTCAAGCTAGCTTTTTTAAGCAATACTTGTGTTATTAAAAATTTTCTAGAGCAAGAATACTAAACTCTTCAATTTACACGAATTATTTTAAAAAATTAAAATTCATAAAAAAATAATTATTTTTTAAATTCATTTTTATAAAATTATTCATTAAGAAGTTTATTCAATTTTTTTGGTCGTATACAGTACACCATACAACTGACAAATAAACGACAATCGAAGAAATGTATTTTTTTATCATATTATTAACAATTAAAAAATTACTTTATATAACTAATGACAAATGATTATTATTACTAGATATTTGAAGAATTTGTTTTTAAAACAATTTGTCACAAAATATAATATTAATATATCAGTAAATTTCAAACTGAAATTTTGTGTTTATAATAAACATTGTTCATCTCAAATACAAAATAACTGATTAGGTACAAATGTAAGTGACAATGTGTTTATCACGTTAAACATCATTCTTAGTACTAACATTTAAAAATAATATCACTAATACAATAATCAGTTAAGTATAAGTGATAATTGGTGATGAATTAAATATTATCATAAAATTCTTCCATTGTTGATTTTTAAAATTATTAAAAATAAATATTATTATCACAAAAAAAAGTTTCTTTATTTGCACCAAAAATTAAAAGAATATATATAGAGGTTAACAACAACAAAGGAAGGAGCCGAAGCCACAAATTTGGAGATTGATAACTACGGACGAGACACTGGAAACATCTAGTGAGGACCACTTGACTGACAACAAATGCTGATAAAAAAAGGACATGACTTCAGCTTCAGCCTTCAGGCTCTTATATATGTCGAAATCGCAAAATGGGTTAATTAGGGTTACTACGATATTATGTTACGACATCGAAAGCCTGAAAATATCATGATGTTGCAACACATGATGGCAATCTAGGACAGGGTCGTAGGAGTTATGGCACAACGGTATCCATAAGTACTAAGATTAGATTTTTTTTCGTTGATTTTAAAATTTTGTAGTTTTTTTTTATATTTAGAAAATATGAATGATACATTATAAACAGTTATTTTTTAAATAGATCGTAACAAATATTATGAAAATAATGTAACTCAATCGTTTAAGAAATGGTCTTTGCTCTTAAGCATATTGGACTTAACTATAAGATTAAAAAGATTTTTTGAGTTATCTAAAAAAATAATTAATAAACAAACTTGTTAGAATATATCTAGAAATTTTGATGTTTTTTTCCATCTAAAAGCTAACTTAAGTTTTATAACTAACATATCTTCAAAATTTTAAAATCCTACCTTTCCATTTAAAGCTTGTTTATTAAAACGTACTCTTTCAAAGAGGTTTTTAAAAATGAAAAAAAAAAACTCAATTTATCTTTCCTATGTTTTTCATTTGACATTTTTCAAAACTAAGCAAAAAAAATAAAAGTTGATTTCATGTAACTTTCATCGATTCATGTCACATTTATCAAGTTTTCATTCTTCCTTTATTTTTTTCCTCTCACTTTTCCTTCTATTCATACACTTAACATTTTAACTTTATCCATTTATAACTTTTGTGTGATTTATTTTCCGAATAACTTTTGTTGTGGTTTTTTATTTTGACGTTTGACAACTCTACCCATATGTAAAGAAATAACACAAAATTACTGCCCCTTTTGTCCCAAAATTATTTACAACGGTGAAGAGAATTTCCATTTTGTCATAGTTCTAAAAGAATTTAAAAGAAACTGGGTAACCAAGATATTAACAACTGGTCATGGGTATTGTTTGATAGAGTTATCATGGGTTAGATTATATTAAGTTTGACATAAAGTAAATTTTTAAAGAATAAAATAAGCTTCCCCTATAAACTAAAGTAACTTTTGGGAGAAGTTAATTTCATTTTCCTCTATTAAAACTTATCTAAATAATAAGGCCTTCATTAGTTTGATTTAAGTTTTTAGATTCATTAGATCAACTTAATTAATTGAACACTTATATTATTTATTTTTGTATAATAAATATATTTCTATTTTGATTTAATTCGTTGACGAATAAAAGTTATGAAAGGAAAGCAATTAAACTTTACTTCTCCTGGAACTTTTTTTTTGCACACACATAGACTTGTGTATATATATATATATATATATATATATATATATATATATAAGTTACTCTTAATCTTGTTCCTTTATTTTATTTAAATCTGACGGTCTAGGATATTTTATTAAAGTGGGTCACGTGATGGTGCTTACTGCTCAGTGATACACGTCTTTCCAGTTTCCCCTTATTCCTTAACACGCCATTTGCGAAAGAGATAAATACTGGCTCACATTAAGCAGGAGCAGCAGATAGAAGGCTAAAGAAGGCAAGAATTTGGAAAACAATTTGCACCTTTCCTCTTAATCTTTTCTCTCAAAGCAAGTTGTACACAGAATTTCACTTTGAAGCTGCAATGGTTGCAATACAGTATGCAAGTTGGGATTTTTCTCTGAAATCTGTCTCCCGATGCAAGTTGAACACGAAGGAGTTTCCAAGTTGTAATTGCACACTAAATTTGGAAGAATATGAATTGGCTTGTATTATTGAAAAGAAAGTATTGCATTTGATGACCATGCTGTTAGAAAAATAAAAAAGATATCTCCTTGCCAAGAAGACAATGTTAAGAATGCTTGTTTTTTCCTGTGCAATGCATTCAACTAGAACACATATGGCATTGGCGCAGTATTAATTCAAAGCTGCTGTCATATATGACATTGATTAATTAGTTTCATTTATTATGTTTATTATCATGTTCAGGTCCCGTTGTAAGGAACTTTGGCTTCTTTCGAATTTTGAGTGCATCTGAGCCTGTATTTTACCTTTTGCAGATGAAGGAGAAATAAGAAAACACCGGAAAGCAGGAAAGACAAGTAAGTGATCACGTGACCCACTTTAATAAAATATCCTGCACCATCAAATCTAAATAAAATAAAGAAATAAGATCAAGAATAACTTAAAACACTTGCTATTAGAGTCACTATCATGATCACTAGACATCATCAATTATTAATTGTCACCACCTCTCGCTATTATGATTACCTTTGTAGTTACTACCATGATCATCATGACTGTTACCACGGTTATTTGTTAGATTTTTTAGACTCCCTTTCTATATGGAGTAAAGACTTAATTGAAAATGTCAATTTTGTCTCATTTATTTAAATGGAGAGGGGTCAGATTAGGAAGAGTGAGAGAGACTGAGAGGGAAAAACAATTATAAAACATTGAGAGAAAAGAGAGGAAAATCATTGTGATTTTTGAACACCTACAGAGAACGTTTTTCAAATTACAACTACGAATTCATTCATCGTTGGATTGGACTGATTTTTGGACAGCAGGTTCTACACACATGATATTTCAAATTGTTTGGTTGGATCGTCAAAAAAATATCTGGAGAGAGAGATAAGTGTTTTGCATTCTCTACTCTACATTTTGAGGTTTCATCTTCTTGTCTCCATTGTAAGCCTTGGAGGTTTGTTTTGATTTGGTTGTTTATAGCATATTTCAGTGCACTTTTTGGAGACTCTCTTGTATTTTTATTGATTATAGTTGAGTTATTTCTTTGGTCTGGACGACTTGTGATTTTTACCCTTGCATTGAGGGGTTTTCCACGTTAAACAAATTATGTCTCTTGTGTGTTTTTTCTTAATTTCTATTTTGCGTTCTATTTTTATTGGTTCTCCTCACAGGTTCTTGCAAGTTTTTGAGGAATTTATTTCTGTTGCCTATTGCTCTATTATAGAGTTTGTTATTGTGTTATCCTGTTTTCCCCATCAGAGTGGTATCAGAGCTCTTTGGTTAAGGGGTTGTTTTTCTACTTGCTTGAATGATGGAGGCACATATGAAGATGGTATCCTTGAGTGGAGCAAACTATCACTTTTGGAAGGGCAAGATGAATGACTTGCTATTTGTGAAGAATATGCATCTTCCAGTCTTTGGCGCACAAAAGCTAGATTCTATGTCTGATGAAGAGTGGGGTTTTGAACATGAACTTGTATGTGGTTTTATTAGACACTTTGTAGATGAACCCATTTATAATCTTATTTCTCATAGACACATGCGGGAACTATGTGGCAAACTCTTGAGTCCTTGTATGCTTCTAAATCAAGGAGCAAAAAATTGTACTTGTTGAAGAACTTTGTTGAATTGAAGTAAAAGAATGAAACTCCATTTACTGAGCACTTGAGTGAATTTCAAGGATGTTGTGATCAGTTGTTAGCTGCAAGTATCAGCTTTGATGATGATGTGTTGGGATTGTTCCTATTAATAACTCTACCTGATTCGTGGGAGACATTTTGGGTTTCCATGATTAGTGCTGCCCCCAATGGTATCGTTCCTTTGCAAATGACAAAGACTAGTGCTCTTAATGAAGAAATGAGAAGGAAGGCGCACGGTACTTCTTCTCAGTCAAAGGTGCTTGTTACTGAAAACAGGGGGAGAAACCAGAGAAGAAGATGAATGGTGATAGAGATAAGAGCAAGAGAAAGTCTAGGTCTCGGTACAAGAATGTTGAGTGTCATTATTGTCACAAAACAAGGCATATCCAGAGGAATTGTTTTCTATGGAATAAGGAGAGTAAAGACAAGAAGGATCATGGTGATGATCATGTGATTACTGCAACTAGTGATGATCTTGTTATTCTCCATGACCCTGATTCACTTAATCTTGTATATGATGAAAGCATGTGGATAATTGATAATGGTGCTACACTGCATGTTACAACCAAGAAGGATTTCTTCACATCTTACACTCCAAGTGAATTTGGAGTCTTGAAGATAGGTAATGATGGCGTGTCCAAGGTGATTGGTGTTGGTGATTTTTGTTTGCAAAGCAACAAGGGAATGCAATTGCTACTTAGAGAAGTGAAACATGCTCCAGATGTTCGATTCAATTTGATCTCTGTGCAGGTACTTAATGATGTTGGTTATGACAACCACTTTGGTTCTGGAAAGTGGAAACTCACCAAGGGTAACTTGGTTGTGGCCAAGGGGGAGAAAATTTCAAAGTTGTATTGGACAAAAGCTTTGGTTGCTAGAGACAGTGTAAATGCTATGGATATAGAGGCATCTTTGTCACATCGAAGGCTTAGTCATATCAGTGATAAGGGGTTGAATTGTTTAGCCAAGAAGGATATGCTTCCAGGATTGAAGAATGCAGATTTAGAGAAAAGTTCTCATTGCATGGATGGTAAGCAAACCAGAGTATCCTTCAAGAAGTATCCTCTCTCCAAAAAATCTGAGTTGCTTAAATTAATGCATTTAGATGTCTGTGACCCTTTGAAGATGAAATCCTTTAGTAGTGCACTTTATTTTGTTACCTTCATTGATGATTATTCCAGTAAACTTTGGGTCTATGCTTTAAAGACAAAAGACCAAGTTCTTGAGAAGTTCAAGGAATTTCATGTCTTAGTTGAGAGGCAATTAGGCAAGAAGCAGAAACACATTCGTACTGGCAATGGTGGTGAGTATTGTGGACCATTTGATGTCTATTGCAAGCAGCATTGTATTGCTCATGAGAAAAATCCTCCTAAAACTCCTCCACTGAATGGTTTGGCGAAGAGAATGAACAGGACATTGATTGAGAGAGTGAGATGTATGCTCTCTAAAGCAAAGTTACCTAAGCACTTTTGAGGTGAGGCACTATACACGGCGGTGCATGTTATCAATCTTAGGCATGTTGTTGCTTTCAATAATGAGGTGCCGAAAAAAATTTGGTTTGGCAAGAATGTGAAGTATGATCACTTAAGAGTTTTTGGCTGCAAGGCTTTTGTGCATGTTCCAAAGGATGAGAGGTCTAAGTTGGATGCAAAGTCCAAGGAGTGTATCTTCATTAGCTATGGTGAGAAGGAATTTGGTTACAGGTTTTATGATCATGTTGAGAAGAAGCTTGTTAGAAGTCATGATGTGAAATTAATGGAAGACCAAACCATTGAAGACATTGATGAGGTGGAGAAGTCTACACCCAAGGAAGACAATGATGTTGTTGATTTTTCTGATTTTGAACCAGTCCAGCTGCCTATTCAAAATCGGAATACTGATGTTTAGAGTGATGTTGGTGTCCAAAAGCCTGAAGATGAGGTAGATATTCTTGCTTCTGATGATGAAGAGGACCATGACATGTCACAAGATAAAAATCTTGGTGATTCTATCAAACCACCTCATGTTCAACTCAGGAGGTCCAATAGGGAGAGACAACCTTCTAAGAGGTATTCTACTAATCAGTATACGATCCTAACAGATGATGGAGAACTTGAGTGCTTTAGAGAGGCCATGGAGATTGAAGAAAAGAGAAAGTGGCTGGATGCAATGAAGTTTGAAGCTTGTTGTGAGATCGTCGGTTTGGCGGTCACCTCCACATAGTTGTGAGGGGGAGATTTGTTGGGTTTTTTGGGTTCTCTTCCTCTCTAGAGTAAAGGCCCAATTGATAAGGTCCATTTTATCTCACTTATTTAAGTGGAGAGGGGTCAGATTAGGGAGAGTAAGAGAGACTCATTTGAGAGGGAAAAATAGTTACAAAACATTGATAGAGAAAGGAGAGGGAAAATCATTGTGATTTTTGCACACCCACTAGAGAGCGTTTTTCACATTACAACTGCGGATTTGTTTACCGTTGGATTGTGCTGATTTTTGGACAGCATGTTTTACACATGTGATACTTTAAATTATCTGGTTGGATCTTCAAAAAGATATCCGAAGAGAGAGAGAGATAAATGTTTCTCATTCTCTGCTCTACATTTTGGGATTTGATCTTCTTGTCTCTATTGTAAGCCTTGGAGGTCTGTTTTGATTTGACTGTTTGTAGCATGTTTTAGTGCACTTGTTAGAGACTCTCTTGTATCTTTATTGATTATAGTGGAGTTATTTCTTTGTTTTGGACGACCCGTGATTTTATTCTTGCATTGAGGGATTTTTCACGTTAAACAAATTATGTCTCATGTGTTTTTTCTTAATTTCTATTTTGTGTTCTATTTTTATTGGTGCTCCTCATATGTTCTTGCAAGTTTTTGGGGAATTTATTTTCGTTGCCTATTGCTTTATTATAGATTTTGTTATTATGTTGATTTTTTTTCCCCATCATCATCAACTACCACCATTACTGTGGTCGTCGCTACCGCCTCGCACCTTGCGGCAACAATGGGGATGACGGTCATGGCGGAAGAGGTGGTGGTGACAATAACAACGGTCATACCGACAGAGGTGATGAGTTAACCATAATTCAGGTATTTTAGGATGTAATTTGATTGATGAATTCTCATTGCCCGGTGTAACGTCTCGTTGCGTTCACATGAGTAAGAACGATTTATTAAGCAAGAAAATTGTGTTTGATTCAAATCATGTGCAAAATTCCCTTGACTAGCAGCAATCACATACTATGAGCGAAATTAATCTTTAATCCAATGAATTGAAGGAAACATGTGATATCTGACGTAACCAAAAAATAAAACAAAAAGATTGAATCATGTAAGTTATCACATTAGAAAAAATATTATATTGATTCCATAAAATTACCTATATATATATATATATATATATATATATATATATATATATATATATATATATATATATATATATAGTATAATATTCTAATGTCGTGCAAAAATTAAATATATATTTTTATAATATTGGAACAGAATTATCTATCTTTTAATGAGTTTAATCTCATAATCCAGAAGTTATTCCGGAATATATTTTGCTTAATGACTTATAATTATGTTATTTAAATGTTTATATATTTATTTATATTGACATTAATGAAGGATTAGTTTAATTAATATGTATAATACAATAATAAATTAGTTAACATTATATCAAATGACCTACCAACGAGCATTAACCAGACGTCAGAAAAAAAAAACTAGTATTAACAATTGATAGGATTAAATAACATTGACTCCAAAATCTTGAGTTCACCTTTTATTTATGATCATTATTTATCGAAAGTATAACATTCCTTTCTAAACTTCTTATTAAAAATACAGTAAATATTTATGTCAACAAATGATTTTTAAAAGAATGCTAAATCATATTCCTAGGAGTACTACACAAAGGAACCATTGACTATTTATATATAAAAAAAGGAACCATTGACTTTGCATGCATTTTGTCAATTAGTGAGTCTTAACTATATGTTACACATTGGCGGTGAAACCAATGGAACGGGGAATGATTTGATTGGTAAAGTTTCAAAAAGCCTCCCGAGCAAAACCCTATTTCTATCACTACTACAAAACACAGTTTCTACATCGGTGGAAAATGACATTCTACATCGATGATTGACCGATGTAGAATGAGATGTCGTTGAAAGTTAAAAGTTTCAACATCGGTCCTAAAACGATCATTGTAGAAAGACAACGTTTTCTACATCGCACCTAACGTACCAACCGTCTTTGATAAGTAATTATTATAACGGTGTTATACTAACCATCGATGTAGAAATTAGACCTTTTACATCGGTGTTATATTCGTGAACGATGTAAAAAAGGGGGTTTTCCACATTGGTGCTCACTTAAGCATCGTCAACACCGTCTTAGAAATAAGAGATTTCTACATCGGTGCTTATGTCACCACCGATGTTAAATATTAAATAACCTGCAATTAAAATTTAGGTTAATTAATTATCAATTTTTATATTTTCAATATTATCAATATTGCTAATAATTAATAAATATTATTATATAATATGAAAATCAATATTTATAATTACAATATTATCAATATTGCTAATAATGAATAAATATTATTATATAATATGAAAATCAATTTATAATAACAATATTACAATATTATCTACATTAGTACTAATAAAGAAATACTGCCTTTTCAGGCTCAATATATTTTCACCACCACATCATCAATTCCTCTGCACCTCAACAAAACATGTAAACCTTAAAACACCTAACCCGAAACTAGTATGCCAGTCAGCAACATGATAAGCAGGAGTTTATTAGGTTTAGAGTTGCAACAAAAAGTTTCAACTTTTTAAATGCCTTAAACAAAGACTTCATCAAGAACATGAGTGAGAAGGTGAAATTATTAACATTAAATAATTGACCTGTGATGTGAATATATAGCATATCTAAGATAAATATATATATACCTATGCTGTAGTGCGAGCTATTCCATCCCACTTGTTATATGTACCCCTGCTATTCTCAGACTAATCACCAAAATCCATCCTGCGGCCAACAAGATCAAGTTGTGTTATTGGTTCCAAAAACATGGAATGACACATAAAAGAGAAGGAATTAGCCACTACCCGACTACAAAAAATGCATATCCACTCATGTGATGAGTATGCATCTTAGTATCATTGTTCTGCGGTATAATTTCCATAAATCCCTTATAAATTCCATTAATGACTGATGTTTCTGTGCGAGGTGATCCTATAAGAGGCTTGGTAGGACCTCTAGATTAATTTAAAGATTTTTTAGGCTTTCTATAATTTAAATATTTTTCATAAAATATTTAAATTATAGAAAGCTAATTAAAATTATAGAAATTATAGGACCTCTAGATTAATTTAATCTAAAAAATGTGTTACCAACACTTCTACCATATTATTGTGGTAATGGATAGAAGAAGAATAAGCATATTTGAACCAAATATATATGTATGGCGTAGGAAATATGACAAAATAATAAATTAATCCCTTGGATAAAAAGAAAGAAAAAAAAAGTGAAAGGGATTCGGAAGTGCATGTGAAGTGAAGTGAAGGAGAGTTGGTTTTGGTGATTTGGCTAGTAGACAAGCACCTTTGCCTTAGTCAAACCACTTGAGTTAACCTAAACCCAAAACCCATTAGAGATAAAGTGTGCAGGTCCATCACACTTCACTTTCCAATGAAAACCACATCCCACATGATCTTGCTCTGGGAAATTGAAAGATCAAAAGATCTCTTCACCAATTTACCTCATTTTCCAGCCTCCCTCCCTCTCTTCTCCCACTCCACTCCAAACACATATATTCTCTCTCTTGTTACCCCACACCACTAGCCTCCTCACCTAAACTTAGTGTAAATATTAATTATTGGCCGACAAGTGTCAACCTTTGATTGATACACGCACATCCATTCATGGCCCCATCAAAAGGTTCGAAGCTTTTGCTTGCTAAGGAGTTCCCATCATTCACTGTGCCATGTGTTGGTGAATTGCCCTAAAGGGGCTACTTTTCCAAACTTTTTCCTCAAATGGTGTTATTTTTAAACTTATTCCTGCATGAGTCTGTTTTGTGCGTGAATGTATGCAAGGAAGAAGGAAATCGCCAGCCCCATTGGCGAGTTTGGGCTGGCGTCGACATGTGGCAATGGTCTCGCCAGTCATATTGGCGATTTGACCATGAGGGGAGTAGCTGCTCATATTGGTGATTTGCACAGCTAGGCATCAGCTTTTGGCAATGTTTTTTTAGGGTTTAGATGCAACTTTTCAGAGGCATAGCTTTTTCAGGGCATATAGCCAGTGGTACTGGCGAGATGACAAGGAAATAGCCAGTGCTACTGGCGAGATCACTGATATAGCCAGTGGCACTGGCGAGATCATCAGGTTTAAATAGGCGCTCCTTCCACATTTGCTGTGCATTTTAAAAATTGCTCAGTTTTTAAAATTGTTTGCTCTCAGTTTTTTGATAATTGCTGAACCTTTTCTTCTTCAAGTCAGCCTTCAAGGTTTGAAGTTCACAATCAAATGTGTGTGGCATGAAATTAAATTTTTTGAAAGTAATTTTTTTGACACCGGAATAAAGTTTGAATGTGAAGTTTTTATTATAATTTTTTTTAATTAAGTTAGCTTTGTATTTGATGTTTTGTTGGTGTTAAAAATTTGTGAGGGTTAAAGTAAAAGTTTGTTTAAAAAAAAAATTTGTCTCATCATATTTATTTGAAGAAAATATTTAGAATCGAAATTTTTTTTTGAATATGAAGTTTGTAGTTATTTTATAATTACATTAGGTTGGTGTTGATGTTGTGTTACTGTCTTGAAAATTTATGAGCCTTTTTTGAAGTGTGTTTAAAATCCAAAATTTTTGTGGCATCATATTTATTTGAAGTAAGTATTTTGAGTGCGGAAAATTTTTTAAATATGAAGTTGTAGTATTTTTTAAATTAGATTAGGTTGGTGTTCATGGTTTGTTCGTGTGTGTTAAAAATTTATGAGCCTTGAACTTCAACCCTGTTTAAAATCAAAAATTTATTTGGCATCATATTTATTTGAAGTAAGTATTTTGATTGCGGAAATTTTTTTCAATATGAAGTGTGTAGTATTTTTTTTAATTAGATTAGCTTGCTGTTGATGTTTTGTTCGTGTGACTTTATAATAATAACTTGGTTGATGCTTTGTAATGTAATTAAAATGTCTACTTTGAAAGCGTTCCTTTGTTCTACCTTTTTTAATTTTTACTTTTTACTTTTAAGTTTGTGGCATCATATTTAATTAATGACCTTTATTTATTTTTAAATTATTATTGTTAAGATTAATTACTACCTTTTGCTTCGTTGATAGATTATTTTGCCTTTAAAATTAGTACCTTCAAATCGTTCAACTGTTTTAAGTCTCTTTCATCATATTTAGTTGAAGTTAATAATTTTTATTTAGAATAAAGTTTTAATGTGAAGTTTCAGTAAAGAGGTTTTTTGTGATTATATTTTTTTATTTTGAATTTATTATTATTATTATGATTAATTATTTACAATAGTGTTTTTGTAGGTACATGATGAATTCAATTATAACAGTATTGTATTTCAATGGAAGGGTATATAAAGAGAATGATGATGTAATATTTGAAGACAATAAAAAAGCGATTCAAATTAAACGTAGAATTAGTTTCAATGCTTTGAAAAAAAAATTGGAGATAAGGTAAAGTTAGAAAATAAGGAAATTATTTCTGCTATCAGTTGTAGATTTTTAGTTTTTGGAAAATATGTTGCTTTGCAAATTTGTGATGACGAAGATGTTGAAACCATGCTCGAAAGTTTTCAACAACAAAATCAAATGTCAATTTTGGAATTGTACATAGAAAAGGATGTGGCTGGTGGTTTTATGTATCATTCTGCAAATTCTCTTACATCATGTAGAAATAATTTATCTAATAATGAGGCGCAACTGCCAAGAGATGTGAGCAACTTACATGGTGATGAAGATGATAATGATGATGATGATTATCTTGTGTCTAACTCATACGTTGAAGAGTCTTTAGACGAAGATAATAGTGTTGATGATATATCTGATACAGACGATGAAGCCACCGACATGATTCAACCAGTATGAATTGTTCACCCAACAGAAGGTATAATTTATTGGGGCGAACAATTGTCCTTAATTTTCATTGACTGATCATTGGGGCGAACAATTGTCCCCAATTTTCATCTTGTTTGTCTTTCAGCGTTATGCCATGGATATTGAGTGGTTGCGAAGGACACTCGGGAATAGGTTGTTGCATTTCAAATTGTCGCAAATCTCTATCGGGTTGTTGAGGTGCCACTCAACAACATGGAAACAAATGAGTGGCACCACTGCACACCATGCTACACTTCCAACCAAACAAATTGGAGGCAACGCTGACATAACAGTTGCTTTGTAAGGCTCCCACAGAAACTACATACAACAATACAGTTATTAATTTTCACTGAAACATGACATAATATTTATTATTTAACCAATATATTACGATCTTCTTACCTCATGTCGTTTCATGATATCCAATTTGCGACGAAAAACTATCAGATCATCATTGCTAATATGCTGATTTCCGCATCACAACCACTTACAAAAAAATATGAAATCATCGTTGCCCACACGTTACATTATTAATTATTTTCAAATGAAATCTAATTTTTTAAATGACTAACCTGTGTCCGAGTGGTTTATTTTCTATTATGGGGGAGTCCTCTTTGGAGCTAAAGTCGTGCATCGTTCCCATGCCCACATTTGGATTAAGATGCACATACCTCCGATTGATTTAGTTTTGTAATCGGTGGCGTTGCACATCTCTCTATATAAAAAAGCAAGCACGGCAGGTCTCCATGCATACATGCTGCAGTGTCCAAAGTCACACAAATTACAGGTACCTTAGGGAAACTTTGCTACTTCTTTTGTCAACAAATAGGACACCTCTTATAAATCTAAGGATCCATGCACGGGTAAACCTTTCTAGTTGTTGTATGTTACCGTCATGGTTATTTAATTGTGAAAAATGGTGAGCCAACCAACTTAATTTAACCACACTGCCTTGAAGTTCACCTTCCTGTGGTTTGACTCCTAACAATTCTTCACATAAATCAGCCCAATCAAGATTTGTTGGACCAATTAATGGTGCCCTATCAACACGGAGACCTAATAATATAGAGACATCTTGAAGAGTAATCGTACACTCTCCGCATCTCATGTGAAACGTATGTGTTTCGGACCTCCATCTTTCAATCAAGGCAGTAATTAATGCTGCATTTATTTTTAGGTATCTCATCTTCATTATCCAATAGAAACCAAATTGTCGAAGTACAGGAATAATTTCCTCTGGTATTTCTTCTTGCCCTTGATATGTGGGGACAACTCGTCTGATGTGTAATTTTCTGTCTTCTTCCTCATTCCAAACATGTTCTGAAACATGCTTAGCTTGCATTCATAATACGTCACCATCAATTGGACTAGACTTAATTTGTATATTTGATGAACATGACGAGGAAGATGTCATTGATACTGCAAAGTAAATATAATACAATAAATTGACAAAAAAAATTATACATTACAAAAAATTAATTAAGTATACATACCAAATAATTAAAATTTGAATAAATAACAGAATACATATATTTGAATAACAAAATATATGATATAAATAATAAAATTTAAATATACTCTCCAAATAAATTAAAATACATGCAATAAATTAAAATACTCTACAAATAACAAAATTTTAATTTTCAAATAATACATACATAAATTTAAATAAATTACCAATTTTTTTTTTCAATTAACAAAATTTAAATTAAATAACATATCTTATGCAAATAAATTAAAATAAATCGAAAAATTACTATGGAAACAAAAATTTAAACAATATATATAACTTAAATAATACCATACAAACTAAATAAGTACTAGACCCATAATAACCTATCATATATTTCAATAAAAAACTTAAAATAAGTAAACTAAATAATATTAACATTCTAACTAATTAACATAGTATATGAAACTAATAACTTATAATAACTAAAACTAACATAATATATAAAATTTAAACTAAACCTAATCTACCATATAAAATTAAGAACTAAAACTAAACTATACAAAATTAATAAGTTATGGTATCTAAAACTATTTCATTATATATAAACTTTATAATATCTAAAATAACTAATTTAATTATCAGAACACAAACATCTAAATAAATAAAGCACACAAAATATTAAATAAATAACTTACTAAGGTTTTGACAAAATGGAAGAACACGAAGGAAAAAAAGATGAAGCTCTCGTTCTCGCCAAGGTTTTCTCCGTCAAAGCTCACTTTCACTCTCATTGAAGGGGATTTTATAATCCACCAAGCTTAAATCGCCAGCAGGGATGGCGATATCCTCGTAGCCCAAGTCGCCAGCAACAATGGTGACTTCTCCGTCAAAGGCTACAGCTCCCTGCACCTACACCCCTACCCCTGTGTGTCTGTGCACCTACGCTGCTGCCTTCAAGTCGCCAGTCAAACCAGCGGGTTCTCTCCACGCTGGACTCGCCAATAGAAGTGGCGACAACCACTGGCTGTGTTGCTAGTGGCAGTGATGACATACCACGTGTCACAACCACAACAAACTCGCCAATGGGGCTGGCAGTTTGCATTGTTTTTGCATGTCATTTACGTAGAAAACAACACCATTGTGGAATTAGTTTAAAAACAACCCTATTTAAGGAATAAGTTTGCAAAAGTGCCCCCTTTAGGGCAATTTTCCCCATGTGTCCACTCATATGAGCATACCAACCTTCCATTCCTAACCTAACACTACTATTGTCTATTGAATTCACAATAGGAAAGAAAAGGGTATTGTGTGAGGTCAGGGAGTGAGCCAGTGAGTGAGGGACCCTAAATTATGGATCAACTGCTAAAATTTCCCTGAAAAGTCATAACTTTCTCAAATGTATCATCCTAACCAGACACCCCCATCATCATCTCATGAAATATCAACAAATTAAAAAATGTTTCAAAGTGAAATTAACAAAATCTAATTTATGCAGTAATTAATACTTTTGTAACTGCCTAGATGAAATTATCAGAAGGCAAAGCAACATTTTCCAAGTATAACTGAAAGTACGAAATACAGACATTCAATGAAATTTAAATGGGGTCGCTAAGCAACAATTCGTCCCTACACCTTAGAAATCAAAGTTGGCCTCTATCTTAAGGGGATATATTGGATTGAGATTTTAAAAGACTTTTATCACATAAAAAATGGATTGTGAATATTGGATTCAAACACATAATGTAGCAAGTAGATACAATAGAATAATGAGGCGTCTAAGATTCATACCTCCAGTAATGCTAATACGCAGACCAGCCCAAAAACTAATAGTACAAATAGCCAATATCACCAGTCATGGTGCTCACTAATATGTAGTTGTCTCAGAAAGAACAGAGCAAAGAAGCCTCCAGCCACAGCCAAACCAAAAACTTGGTCACTTTGGACTCCGTAGAACAGCCCTTGTGTTCAAGGAAAGCTTCCCCAAATGCCTCTAAAAAATATTAGGAATTTTGACATTAAATAAGCAATTAAATTAAATATAACTTGCATTATTTCGCAATCATCAAGTAAACAGTAAATTACATTTAAACTGCGTCATACATAATAGCAATTAAATTAAAAATTAGTGTAATTGGAAACCTTATTTCTACTACTTATTCTTGTATTGATCACTCATGTTGGTTTTACAGGTGGACCTTGCATCTTAGTTTCCTCTTTTTTCCTATTTTGGTTCACTAGTTGCTAAGTTTTTTTATTCTCTTTCACTTTTGGATCTTCATTCCTATCTATTGTTGAATTTGTTTAAGTCATGCAATTTCCAATTTAAGTTGTTTTTTTGTAGTTTTTTACGTCTAAACAGTCATAAGTCACTTTAGGGGGTGACTTTTGATGGAAATACTAAAAATATAAGTTGCTAACTCAAACAAGTGATCCTTTTTCAGCAGCTGCTTTCAAGTGGGGTATATAAGTTGTAACCAACAGAGGTTTGGAGCAAAAATGGTACTAGAGAAAGGCTATACACCAGCTCAAGTCATGAGTATATTTCTGTCAATATTTTATGCCTCCATGTAAGTTAGTTTATGCTTTAACAACTATTTTTGGGATTCATCAATCATATCTTACAAGGACCTGAAGTTCTTCCTCTAGTAGTATCACATTCACCTCCCGAAGTCTCATTCCTTCTCCTTGTTTATCTTAACAAGCCTGAAATCCCAGAGTTAGTCCTAGGGACTCTAGCAGCCATAGTAACTGGGGCAATACTGCCCCTTATGGGGTTTCTTATCTCCAACATGATAAATGCTTTCCTTGAGCCTGCAGATGAACTCCGTAAAGACTCAAAGTTTTGGGCATTAATGTTTATTGCCCTTGGTGTGGCTGGCACCATATATCATCCAATAAGGTCATACTTTTTTGATGTAGTTGGCTCTAAGTTGATAAAAAGGATTGGGCTGATGTGTTACAAGAAAATTGTTCACATGGAAGTAGGCTGGTTTGACAAAGTTGGGATAAGAAGTGAGATATACAAGTTGCGGGTGAGATATACATCAAAATTAAATGGGCTAGCTACTACGATAAGAAGTGACATATACAATTTTTTTTTCTCTAAAAAGAACTGTTACTATTTTTTTAAAAAAATAAAGATTGACACATGAATTTTTCAACTAATCCATAAAACTAAAATTTGTGAGATATATAATTTTATTATTTTTAATAAATTTCAATTAATAAAACATTATATTTAAAAAAGTGTGTAAAGAAAGAGTATAACATTTATGTTTCTCATCTAACCTCTTCTTTAATCAATGGCAAAAAATTGTTAATATGTAACCATTACTCACTCCTTTGACCTTAAAACAGTTTAGGTAGTACTCAGGTTATGACTTTTGTGAAGCACTAGAACGTTGGAATTGCAAGATATAAGGCAAATAGAACTGGCTTATACAACTTAACAAATGATATTTGAGTTAGGTCTTTCAAGGCTTAACAACTTAACATAAATCAATGACTTTTATTACGGATTCAAGGAACTCAAGATAACAAACTACCAATGGAAATTTCCTGTAGATACTCAGTTCACAGAATGTCAAAAGTCTAGATAATCTTCAATGCTTATTAAATTAGAGCCACAAAAAATTCCAAATATTAAAAATTAAAATTTTAACTCTCAACAATCAAGAATTCGTGTTTATAACTTACATGTGCTCCTTAATAACTTGTAGTTGTTTACCATCAACTTCCCATAGACGACATGTACAATCCTTACTGACAGTGACAATCAACTATAGAAACCCATTAGTCAATATAAATGAAAATCTGTGTAGACAAATAAACGATATTATGAAGGATGACATTACCACTTTTAAAAGTAGTAGCAATATTTATAAAAAATAATATTAAATTTATGAAACAGTCACAAAAAATGCATTAATGAGTAAAATAGTAGATAAAAAATTGATTGAACAACTAGAATTTATCATTATCAGTAAAAATTTCAGACAGGTGAAAATAATAATTATGTTAGAAAAAGCTCACTTCTTAGTGGAAAAAAGTAAAAAAGTTACAACTTAAGAAGTAAAATGATCCATAAAGTTTAATCTAGCAGCACATGAATATCTGAAATATTGTTGTACATTTCAATTTTTATGTATTTGTTGGTCAGTGATAATTAAAGGAACAAGTTACAAGACTGAAGTGTCTAAGTCACTTGAAGCGAATAAGGGCCATAAATAAAAATGAAAATATTAAATCTTGACAATAAGATCTATCTGTCTATGGAGAGGCTTTTATCTCAAAGGTAAATAGACATTTCAATTAAAATAAATTATATCAGAACAGAATAATGGATTTATTTGCTAGTAGTGATCATTGGAAGGGGAAATTCGGAAAAAGGTAAGATTGGTATAGAGTGGAAAATTTTATGGTATAACACTAACAATTGTACCTTTTTGTTGGGGGTGAGGAGCAGAATATGATATAATGAATAAACATATAGGAAGGTAAACAATATCAGACTATCAGTAAAGGTATCTTAAGATAATGCTTTTCATTTGTATGAAATGAAAGACCATTTTTTTCATTGTATTAAAAGATCCTATTTAACCTGAGAAAATAAAAACCACTAAACATACCTTCATCTTCTGGTTCTTCACAGCCAGGATCAACTTCAACAATATTTGATGGATTAGTGCAACTATTCAAGTTGCCATAGGCACTCTCTTAACAATTCTTCGCCTGTGATCCTTTTGGTTGTCCCTGTCCCTTTTTCTTAGGCATAATGGTACTTGAGTCACAAAGTTGATATATCACAACAACAATTACCATTTGCCTGCAAAATACAAATAAAAAGGATAATAAGATAAAGTCAATCCATGTGTACCTTCCTCCTGTTCCTCAATAAAGTCAAGATCAGATTTCAACACATTCAAAGGAATATTAGGAAATTTTCTTTTCTTTATTCTTCCTTTTAGTCAATAATTTATTGGACAAAGTTATATTATTTCCTAATAAATAAGCAACCTCAAGAAGTTTGCTCAAACACATACCAAGGAGTCAAGGACTAATTTTCAGAGGAACTGAAGGATATATATGGGCATTCCTGATAAATTGCTTAAAGTTATTTGCACGAATAACAAAAAGGCATACCAAATCATGCCTTTTCAGTTCCCTGTTAATCTTTTTAGTATTGACCCATTCGTACCAAAGATTTCTTTTCAGTGTTGGATCAAATGGCCTTAGAATAATTAAGAAGGGGGGTTGAATTAATTATGACCGTGTCTTGACTATTTAAAAAATTTATCCTTCTTAATGCTACTAGATTCAACTAGGCTTTTACTACTAAGTTAAGAAAGTAAAGAACAAAACCAATGACTAAACCAAAAGTAAAAGCCGCAATTAAAAGTACACAACGAAAATTAAAGAGTGTAGGGAAGAAGAAGACAAACACAAGATTTATACTGGTTCGGCAACAACCCGTGCCTACATCCAGTCCCCAAGCAACCACCGGTTCTTGAGATTTCTTTCAACCTTATAAAATCCTTTACAAACCAAAGATCCACAAGGGATGTATCCTCCCTTATTCTCTTTGAACAGCCAAGTGGATGTACCCTCCACTTGAACTGATCCACAAGAGATGTACCCTCTCTTGTTCTCAGTACAACAACCCAAGTAGATATACCCTCTACTTGTACCACAAAGGATGTACCCTTCAATGTGTTGAGAGAAAGGATTCTCAGGCGGTTAGTCCTTTGAATCTTTGTAAGGGGAAACAAAAGATATCTCAAACGGTTAGTCCTTTGAAATCTTTTGTTTAAGGGGAAGGGAAAAATCAAAAGAATTCTCAGGCGGTTAGTCCTTTGAATTCTCTTGGAAAGAGAGAAGGGAGACACAAAAGAATTCAGGCGGTTAGTCCTTCTATTCTTTTGGCAAAGGGAGAAGAGAATGAAGAAGAAGAGTAGCACAAGTTTTTGAACAATGAACTTTTCTTGGAAGAGAAAGTATTGAACAAAAACTCTTAGAAAGATGTTGAGAAATGAATCAGAAAGTTCTATAAAAAAACTTGTTCTTAAAATTCATGTCATGGTCACATATTTATAGTCATTTGATGACTCAAGTTAAAGTTTGTAACTCTTGGCAATTTCTTTAAAACTAATCAATTTAAAAGATTGCGACTCTTTTGAAAACTAGTCACTTAAAGATTGTGACTTTTGAAAAACTCTTCAGAAACAAGTCACTTTAAGAATTGTGACTTTTGGTAATTTATTTTTCGAAATCAGTCACTGGTAATCGATTACCATCATAGTGTAATCGATTACACATCAATAGATGTAACTCTTCATGTTTAAATTTGAAAATCAAAATATTTAGAAACTCTGGTAATCGATTACAAGTATTGTGTAATCGATTACACAAGTTAAAAATGATTTGAAAATGTTTTATCACTAGTTGTGACTCTTGAAATTTGAATTCTAACGTTTTAAAACATTGGTAATCGATTACATGCTCATGGTAATCGATTACAGCTTTGTAAATCAGTTTTGAAAACAATGCTGGCTATTGGTAATTGATTACTACCTCATGGTAATTGATTACCAGAGAGTAAAACTCTTTGGTAAAAGATTTTGTGAAAAATTCTTTTGCTACTCAATGTTTTGAAAAACTTTTTTAGTATTTATCTTGATTGAGTCTTCTCTTGATTCTTGAATCTTGATCTTGATTGTTCTTGAATCTTGATTCTTGAAACTTGATTGTTCTTGAATCTTGATTCTTTGAGACTTGATTCTTGAAGCTTTTTGACTCTTGATTCTTTAAAACTTGCTTAACTCTTGATTCTTTGGCATCATCAAAATAATCTTGGAAGTCATTGCTTTCACATTCAGTACAAAGTTGCAACAAACTGAACGAAAGAACTCGCATGAAAAATGAAAGTAGAGCTGGTAACAAGATAAAATTAACGGAACAAGGATGTTGGAAAATAGATTTACTCAATGAATAAAATGTAACTCCTCCAAATTTGAATATAAGAAAAAATAAACTAATATCATGGGAATCAAAAGAATCATTGGAAATAAAATCTGAACTAAATAAATAATATTTTTGGGATGATTTCATTAAGGAAAATGCTAATCAGTGCCTTGATGAATTAAAAATGGAAAGTTTTCTATTGGAAGTGTAGCAGTGAATTCTCCTGAGATTTCCAATGCAACTTCAACATAATATTTAATATTAAAACCCTACGCTCTAACCGTCATAGCCTCCGTAGCCTCAATCACTCTGGTGCCGGCGCCTTCACCGACGAGGGTTTTGCGATGCGACTGGGAGTCCTCCCATGGACTCGGTGGCTCGCCGCTGAGGATGAACTTAAAGAGGAGGAAGCCGGAGTCCCAGGGCTAGACGACGAAGGGAGATTTTTGGTGCTCGGTGTAGAAGGAGCTGATTGCGGAGAACGAGATCGTGTGCAGCGAGAGCAGCATAGAGTAGTAGTCCCGCAACACGTTTGACGGCACCGTTCCGATTGGAACCATCGCCAGCTGGATCATCGCTGATCCCTCGATGCTCACTTCCAAAATAAGGTAATGGAAGAGGCTAGGTATTGTTTTTCTGAGGCTAGGGATCAAGGGTAAAAAGAAAGGCCATTTCATAGATAATGACGGCACAATTTTTTCCTTAATGAAAAATTAATTTTAAAAATGCAACAACCACGGTGATGTATTAGAAGATGAGGTTCTATTGAATGCTTGTAGTTAAATACAATGACATTTTGTACTAAAACGTGGTCGTTAATGAACAGCCTCAAATACCACTTCGCTTTTGGCTGAAAACGTTGTCGTTCATCTCGTGGTATTTACAAAAACGCCACCGTGCTATATTCAACAACGGTGACCCAAGCACCAATGTTGTACTATAGTCGTAGAACATAGCTTTTTTAGTAGTGTATTTACTTTAATCTTATAAGTTTAAATCTTCAAAATCATTACTATATTTTTTTTCCCTTGTTACTTCATTGTAACTTAACGCTTATTCTTAAAGGTAAAACGTGTCCTTGCAATCAAAGTAACGGAATGAAAAGCAAATATAAATAGTAAGAGTAATAATTAAGAAAAGGGCCAGGGAGAAAAGATATAAAAGTGGCAATGCCATGATATATACATGCTTTACAGCCTTGTATTAGTGACAAGCTATCAATTATCAAATGTCAAAAGCTTTTAATCACTGTATTATTCACTTTCTTACATCGAGTCTACTTTTGATTTCTTGGCTATTAAGGCATACCAATATGCATAAAGAAGACGATCAAATAGCGAGTAAGCGATATACACGTACGCATCAGTTTCTTTAACTCCAAGTTAATGATTATTTTTTCCTATATTGATTGTATATATCGGTGAGACTGACATTCCATACTTTTGGTAGAAGGAAAATCTGATGCGCATTTATAGGTTCATCTAAGTTCCTTCGTTAGCAACAAATAAAAGGAATGTAGACAAAGAAGAGTCACAATAAGATTTTGCATTTCGTCATCTCACCAATGAAGACTACGCACGGAAGTGTTCTAAAAGTATCTTTGAGAATAAAATTAATTTAGGATTATGATTTTTTTATAAGCAGTTTGAAATCATGTTTGGTTACCTCCATGCATATATTTGAGAATAAAATTTTGTCTAAAAATTTAATTTTGTAAAAGTAAGACTTTGAATACTTTTGCAAACTAAACTTGGTGGGCAGCTTATGCTTTTAAAGAGAAGCTGAAAAAATTGAAGGTAGCATTGTGATAGTGGAATGTGGAGGTCTTTGGGGATCTCGAAGTGAAAAAGACAAATTTGGTGTGAGAGATTGGTGACTTGGATTTACTTGAAGACCAAGGCAATTTTTCTATGCAGGATTTTGAGCAAAGAAGACAAATTATGGATAAATTTTGGACCCCTTCAAAGAGGAACGAATGTTTTCTGTTTCAAAAGTCAAGGGCTATGTGGTTCAAGGAGGGAGATGATAATACAAGATTCTTCTATTAATTGGCACCTAAGAACTAATTCTCTAAAGGGGCTTCATGTAAATGGGGTGTGTTAGAGGAACTGACGAAGGTGAAGGAGGAAGTCAATTTTTTTTTTTTGCAATAAGATACGAGGAGAGTGGGGAGCCCTTCATGTCTCTAGATGGGGTCAGATTTGAATCTATCAATCAAGAGGACAACACTTGGCTGGTTGCAAAATTTTCAAATGTAGAAATTAAAAATGCAGTTTGGGAGTGCAAAAGCAACAAATGCTTGTTATGACAGAGAATGCCACATGTTAAATGACACCTGGCCTAACAGATTTAGTTAAAGGAAGGGGACAGGTGGCTACTGATCCAAACAATCAGGGAGTGAGAAGAGGAAATAGAGAGAGAAAGCATAACATGAAGGGGAGCATAACATGAAGGGAATTTAAAAAATTTCAGCTATTGAAAGTGTTGGAGCATTTGGAGTCTGCTCTCATTTTTGTTTTTGCTTGAGGACAAACAAAGTCAAAAACTTGTTAACTCGTTGACAAGTGCACCTATTTATCACAAGTAGTAAAGACTCAGAAGTCCGATTGTCGATTTTCACATGGACTTTGTTTTGTACTTGTGTTGGATAATATTCAATTTATAAGAGGAAAAGATAAGATGAGGTAAAAGATGAGTAAAAAAATAGTAACTAAATAATAGATATTAGTAGAAAACAAAAAAAATAATAGGGAATTCAATGAGATGGGAATGTTAGGACCTAGCATGCCTTATTTGCCTAAGATGCATTATTTGATATTTTTCTCTACCAATCAGGTGAATTTTTTCTACCCACATCTATTACAATACTTGTCCCTGTTGTCTCACGATGACAAGCCTATTTTACCTACCTATCTCCCAAATGTCCTTGCAAAGATTCAATAGATAAAATGCATGAAATTCTAATTCTAAATGCTTGCTTTGATGCATGGGCATAATGCAACCACTCTATGTCTAGCAATGATTTTATTAAGATACCCCTTCCTTTTAGTTCTATTAGAAATTACCCTCTATCGAGCGACTAATTCCTAAAACAGATGCATGCAAGACCTTCCTTGTATTTCTATTAAGGATTACCCTCTAGTGAACACCTAACCCCTAAAGATGATGCAAGAATGAATGATACAAGAAATTAAAATAAGAAAGAATAATATGAAAGAAAACACATGTTTGCATTGATAGATATGAAGTGTACAATACATCTTTTGGCTTTTTAGGCCTGTCGGACCTTAACTAAGAATTTAGCCTCTCATAACCATAAGGGGCCAAGGGACCTTACACTTAAAAAATAGTATAGGAACTAATGGAATAGAATGGATGGAAAAAAGGGAATAAAAAATGACGAGAGAGAAGAAAGAATTCCCTAAGGGAGAGTTCTAAGACTTTAGGTGTGTATTAGAGTGCTCTGAGACTCGGTATGTCTTTTCTCCTTGGTTTGACTCCCTTTTTATAATTGTTGGAGTGGACTTGGACTTGATGCCAAAAATCTTCCTTATTCATATTTTTGATATTTTCTGCATCTTTTTGGATTTTATCCTTCCTTTTCATATCTGCAAGGCGTAAATAAGAAAAATATCAATTCCTAACATTTAAGCCAGAAATATTTATTGAATAAATATTTTAAAAGATATTTCCATTATATTTCTATTATAAAAGACAACTCATATTTAGCAGTTATTAATCAACAAATGGTGATGGAGTTGAGAGCGCAGTAATCCATGCACAACTTCCATCCTTTTTCTTCACAAACAACACTGGAGAGGAAAAGGGGCTCCTGCTCAATTGAATCAATCCAACATTAAGTAATTCGAACACCTGCTTTTCGATTTCGGCCTTTTGAAAATACGGATAGCGGTACGGGCGTACATTTACTGGTTGGGCCGTGGGAGCAAGGTTAATGTGGTGTATAATCTGACGAGGTGGTGGGAGGTGAAGTGGTGTTTGGAAGATGCAGTCGAATTTGGTGACAAGGGCCTCGATGGTGGGGATGGGGTGAATCAGATTTCCGGGCGGGTCGGGTGGTGTAAAGGGTACTACGGATAAATGAAATAGGGGCGTGGTGGAGCAGGCTTGAATCAAACGTTTGACCTATGAGGTTGAAATGGGAGACGACCCACCAATAACTTCTGCGTGAAGTTCAGCAAGTTAGCCTAAGTGGGTGAATCTCATAATAAAGGAAGTGTAATAAATGGTGACTATGCCCAATTGCTTCAACCACTCAATTCCTAAAACAACGTCGGCTTCACTTATGGGCAATACATGGACGATCACCGTAAAAGTATGGTGTTGGATTTGTAGTGTCGTCGTTGGGCAATCCAGCACTGAACCATTGCCCACCATGACTCGCAGAGGGGAGGTGTCCTGAGTGAGAAGGTTGAGGAATTTTGTGACTTTGGGTTGAATAAAATTGTGGGTGTTGCCACTATCGATTAAGATAGTAAGACGTGCCTGATTGATGAAGCCATATATGCGAAAGGGTTTCGGGTGTAGGGAGGCCGTAAAGGGCATTTAAACTGATGTGAGGTATAGAAGGGGTAAGGTATGAATGGGCTTGGTGATCAGGGCTGAAGTGTGTGGTATCTAAGTTGGGGAATTCGTGGAAGGCATTGGGTTTTTCGGGGTCTGCGATGAAGAGAAGAACACGACCTTTGCAACAGTGGGTAGAATTCCACTTATCGTCGCAATCATAACATAGGCCCATCTCACGGCGGAATGTCATTTCATCAGGGGTTCGTTGAATGAAGGGTGGTTTGGGTTTGGGAGGAACTAAAATGGGCATCGTGGTGTTTGGGGGAAAAAGTTTAGGCCTAGGCCAACAGTTAATGAGCTTATCCTTTTGCAATTTAGCTAGAGCAGTTGCTTGGGGTAAGGAGATGGGTTATAGAGCCAACCCCTCCCAACGTATTTTCGGAAAGAGACCAAAAATAAAACAACTTAGGCCGATGATGCGATTTGTAAGTCTCTCAAACTCGGTCAAGTAGTCATTCATGGAGTCGTGTTGAGACAGCTTGAAGAGTGCACCCTTGGGATCGTTGTAGAACGAAGGGGCAAAACCCAATTCCAGGGCCTAGAGAAAACGAGTCCAGGAGGTGATAAACCCATTGCAGTACATCCACTGGTACCAACTAAGGGCGGGTCCGTCCATGTAGAAGGACGTGATTATGATGTGCTCCTCATCATGCGTTCCCTGGTAATAAAAAAATTGGGAGATCTTGAAGATTCATCCCATGGGGTCATGACCGTCAAAGCGTGGAACGTCTAATTTGACGTGGTGACATTGTGTGGGGGAAAGGGAGAAGGTAGAGGAGGTATGGTGGTAATCTGGTTGAGGCGGTTGAGCAATGAGTCAACCTTGTTGACAAAAACAGAGTGGCGGTCTGCGAGGGAGTCGTGGTGGAGGGTTAAACAGGTGAGGGCTTCTTTCAAACAGTCAGTAGTGGTTTTGCGGATTGTGTGTTCGGCCGTGGTAGGTCAGACCAGTTGTTAAGGGCTGGGAACCCTTCCTTGTATTTGAGGACAAGGTAACCTCCTATAACTAAGTTTAATAGTAATTTTGGAAAATTCATCTCCCTTATTCTTTCATTACTTATGATATTTATACACATTCTGAGTGGATTTGCGATAACAAAATTCCACTACTCCACTACCCTGCAATAACATTACTAACAAAATGACACTACTAATTGAAACAAATTTTCCCTTGTTACTCTAATAACAAAATTCTAGAAACAAACATCTAGAAACTATTTTAACTAATTCTAATAACTAGCTAGATGTAATCGTCCAAATGGCCAGGGCACTTAATAGTCCTTTTGGGCCTTCCTTCTTAGACCTTTGGTGGTATCTGAGGTTCTTGAACCTTGTTGCTAACACCCAGGCTGAGAAGGGTTCTACATAAGGTGATAGATGAATCTCAATCAACATTTCTAGGAGGACAGAATATGATGGATGGAGTGGTTATCACTAATGAGGTTATCCAAGAAGCCAAAGAAAAGAAAAAACCATGTTTCATATTGAAGGTTTCGAAAAAGCTTATGATTATGTGAGATGGTCTTTTTTTTTTATTACATGTTAGATAGATGTGGCTTTTGTGCTAAATGGATTCCTTGGATGAAAGGGTGTGTTGAGTCAGTCTCTATGTTGGTTCTGATAAACGGGAGTCCTACTTAAGAATCCACAATGCAAAAAGGTTTGAGGCAAGGGGATTCAGTAGGCCCTTTTTTATTCCTTTTGGTGGTGGAAGGACTAGGAGGTATGATGAGAGCGACACTGGAGAAATCATTAATTGCGGGATGCAAAATTGGGAACAGAGAGGTACATCTTTCTTCTCTACAGTTTGCGGATGATGCGCTTTTTATGTGCCAACCAAACACTCAGAATGTTATTACCTTGAAAGCCATTTTAAGATGTTTTGAGCTAGTGGTGGGTCTAAAAGTTAATTTTTACAAAAGTAAACTGGTGGGGATTGGGGTGACAAAGTTGTATATACAAAGTTTTGCGTCTATGTTGAACTGTTAAGTGATGAAAATTCCATTTTGTATTTGGGGATACTTGTAGATGCATATTTTGGGAGGGTAGCTACTTGGCAACCGATTGTAGAGAAAATATCTAGAAAGTTATCTAGAAAGTTAGCTACTTGGCAAACGAATATGTTGACATGTCGGTGTGTTTAACACGTTTCTAACGCTAACACAA
This sequence comes from Glycine max, assembly GCF_000004515.6. Classification (NCBI taxonomy): domain Eukaryota; kingdom Viridiplantae; phylum Streptophyta; class Magnoliopsida; order Fabales; family Fabaceae; genus Glycine; species Glycine max. Next base: position 14,762,113 of record NC_038253.2, on the reverse strand, counting down.
GTTGACACATGTTAGACGTGTTTTGTAATGTTCGATTTTTTTTCTTGATTTTTTTAGACTTTGACATAGTGATGTATGAGCCAAACGCATACCTTAAACACATTTTTTTTATATATATTTTTTTTAAAACAAATCAACTTAAATATTAAATTAATATTACCAAGTTTTTTTTTTCTTTTTGATGATGGTATCTCTTGATAATTTAGTTTTGTGAGACATTTTATAAAAGAACCTGTCAAATTGTTTTCTTAGAATTTTTTGTAAAGAGATAAAGTTTTTCATTGTGAAATATAATGACTCTCAGTGCGACTTATTATGATATGAAAATTATAAAGCTTAACTTGTTTTAAGATGAATATATAAAGCTTAAGAATGTGTCTCTAAGTTCTACGTTTTAAACTTTAGTTGTGTATGTGTTCATACCATCAGTGTCCGTGTCAGAGTATATACTTATACTTCTGAGAGAGAAACAGCTGCCCTTAGAATTTTCTTCAACTTTGGATCCGCCTTTTGAAGAAGCAACTTGCCTCCCACGGATTGAACAGAGTCACTTGGTGGGGAAGGTGGCGCTTATGAAACTTACTTTCTGCACTGTGTAACATACTAACATATGCATGTGTTACTCAACTCACTATCACGAGCCCCTAAGCCTCCACTCTGCCCAATTAAACTATCAATATATAATCCAACTCTTTTTGTAGAGATCACATAAATCCTTCAACTAATTCTACTTAAAATATTTAAAATTAATATATTTAGTGTTACATAGTGCTTAACCTATACTTCACATAAAAACTTATGGCTTCTCTCTATGTGAATATAAAATCATTGTATGCAGTTTTACTCTTATATATGTAAAAAGACTGTTTCTGAATTTAATCCCAGGATCAATCGGTCACTAATCAACAACCTATACACTTAGTGGTGTAGAATACTAAATACAAGATTTTACTCAAAAAAAAATTGTAAAGACAAAATTTACTTGTGAGTTTTTAAAATTGAGTGAGTGCAACCTAACCTTAATGTAGGTCGTCGGCCAGTGTATACACTACATAGTATTAAAAAATTATATCCTTCCTAATTATTGAGTAACAAGACATAGATACATTGAATAGTGAAAGACATCAATTTTATCAAATATAATTAGTGAGTTTCCTACAAGACAAAAACCATTCAAAACTTCAATCTCAAATCCATTTCCGTAAGCCATGAAATCCCGAATCCCAGAAATTTCAATCAGCAAGACTAGTCACAATTTGAACTGTTCCTGTTTCTTCTGCATCTTGTCTGAAACCCTCCCTTCTCCGAGAAGAGCCAAAATATCCAAATACTTCAAACAAATGCCTCTCAGAGACGACCAAGAACATGTCTTGGTCTTAAGTGGGCTTTGGAAAATCTCCATGACTAAACCAAAAGACCCAGAATTCCCTTCCCTTGGCATCTTCACATGCATGACCAAACTTATTAGCAAAGGTGTCACTAATAGAAGTTGGCTTCTTAGGCACCAAAACATATGCATACCCTATTATGTTGCACATATCATTGGTTCCTATACCATAAAGAAAGCCAAGTTTGCCAAAAGAGCTGTTAAGTGCTTAGTGGTTCAGCCTTTACTTGAACTTCTTAAGGGTAAGATAAGTTGGGTTGAACAAAGGGTTGCACTTAGAGCACTGGCTCATATAGCTAGCCATGAAGCAACTTTTGAATCTGTTGAAGCGCATGAAGTAGAAATCATAGAAGCAGCCATGAACATAGCTTCCACGTGCCTAAACAAGGTATATGATGAGTTTGTTGGGCTGAAAAAGTCAGAGAGATTGAAGTACCATAGGAACCTTCTAACAAGAGGGCTTGGAGGGTTTGAATTGGAGAACATAAAGGCAGAAGAATGGGCTAGCCAGCTTCAATGTTGGTCTCTCTATCTTCTTAATTCTTTTGCATGCAGAGAAAGATCTCTCAGGTTAATATGCAAGAAGAAATTCTTGAAGGACTTGTGTGGAATGTGGGGGGGCGGGGGGGGACTAAAAAACCCATCTTCACCTTGTGGAGGACTTTTGAAAACTCTGTCACACCCAAATGGGAAGAGAAAGCATAGCAAATTTGCAAGAAGTGGTAGAGAGTTTGTGTAATGTTTCAAGATCCTCAGATGAAAGGCAACGCATGGTTATTGAAAGTCTTGTGCAGCTTCTCATAGACCCAGTTACAAGGTATAAAGTGATGGACAAAGTTGCTCCTGTGCTTGCTGATTTGGTTGAACTAAGAGACATCAAAGGGAAACACAAAGTAATTGGAAAAGCAATCATGAAGGTTCTCTTACATTATTTCCACAGAATCAAGATTTGCAAGGTGAGTTTGTATAGTGAAAGGACAAGAAGGTTGGAAGAGTTGTGGAATTTGAAGGTGGAGAGAGTGAAGAAAGAGAAACTATTGAGTGTGCAAGAATTGAGAGAAAAAGAAGCCTTATCATGTGTTCTGAAAAAGGAAGGACGTAAGAGTTTTTTTGCTGGGGAGATTGAGAATGCTGTGGTGAAGTACTCAGAGGCTTTAAATTTGTGTCCTTTAAAACTAAGAAAAGAGAGGATTGTGCTTCATAGCAATAGAGCTCAGAGCTATTTGCTTCTTAGAGATTCAGAATGTGCCATCAGTGATGCCACAAGAGCACTGTGCCTATCGGGTGCGGCGCGTCCTCACGGAAAGAGTTTGTGGAGAAGATCACAGGCTTTTGACATGAAAGGGCTCACCAAGGAGAGCTTGATGGATTGTTTAGCGTTCATTGACACAGAGGGGTTCAAGATACCATGCTATGCAGCAGGGTTTTTTAACTAGCAAATGAATTCCACGTGGCTATTTACCTCAACTCAGGCAAGGTGGTATGGCAAATGCCAAGAAATAAATGAATTTGTGATGGGTCGAAATCGAATTGATGTTGTGAGTTTGAGTCAGAAAACGAGGAGAATGAAAAGTGAGTTCCTCACTGAAGTTAATATCTTGTTTTTCCTCTTTCTTTTGTCTCATTTTAATTTAGTTCCATATGGGAGGTTAAGGTTTAATTGTGCAATGCATTGGTACATTTATGTTAGTTGTCAAATATCAATCATTAGAGACAACCACACATTGAAGTGGTGAATGGAGGATCTTAATTAATTAACTATTTTCGTGTTTGGATTATATTATATAGGCACGAGTTACATTGTAGAAGAACCTTTCACTGGGAGAAGAGCATGGGAGAGAAGAAAGTGTGGAAGGATGAGTCTAGTGACTGCAAATGTTGGAAGAAAACTGGCAGTGTCAAAAACAAAAAGGGTAAGGCATGAAATGAGTTATATGACGCTGCTAGCATGGGATTTTACACTGGCACGCCTAGTATGTTTGTTGCCTTCATTCACAAGAAAGGGGGAAAATATTCTTCTATTAGTTTCTATTCTATGGTAACTGCTTTTGACCATAGAAATTAAAAAGAGGGAGTGATCCCAAGAGCTGAATGAATTAATTGTTTCAGATTAATTAATAGTACTCTTACTCGATGAGGCCAAACATCATAGAATTCAAAGTATAAGAGAAGATGAAACTCATCTTGTGCAAATACTTTATTTATAGAATTTATTTCTAACAAACCAAGAATCTTAACAATTATTTATACATGCATTACTTTATTTTCTATTTTACTTGTTTCCATCCCATTAATCTTTTTAGTTTCTAAAGTCCTAAATTTTTCACAGCTAGACAGCATTTGAGAGCACTCTTGCTCTAACATTTTTCTTTTCTTTTATTTTCATCTCTTTTTTATCGTATTAAAAAACTGGTACAAATATACAATTTCTTTTTTCTTTATAACATTGTTCTTACAAAAATATTAGAGCTTTTAATCACATAATGCCTCATATTTTATAAAGAACAATCATGCCAAATTCCTCTAAAAAAATCCTGACAAACGTTAGTTAATATTCTATAAACCTCGTTGGCATATATAGCCATATTGGTTATTTTCAAAAGAAATCTTTCATTAGGCAATCTATTTCATTTTATTTTAGAGTTCGTACACGTAAATTGCATTTGAAAAGTTTGGTGTCCGTCTTCTTGCCTTCCGATACTACAATGGCTACACCGGAGCGGATGTCGATATTACTGTTTAAATATCTTTTTAGTTTTTATAATTTATTATTTTTTTATTTCATCTTGTAAAATTATTTTTTTGTTTTTAGTCTTAAAGAATTTTAAACAGTGAAAAAAATATATTATCAAAATCATTATAAGAACGAAAAACAAAATAAACATAATTTGTAAAGACTAAAAATAAAATAATAATTTTATAAGGACAAAACAAGAAAAAAATACTAAATTATGAGGACTAAAAATATATTTAAGGAGTGTATTCAATTAGAATTTTAAAGAATTTTAAAAGTATTTTTTTGTAAAAAGTCTTGAGGCATTTAATTAAGATTTTTAAATAATATAGAAATAAGTCTTGTGGTGTTCAATCAAGATTATTAGGATTCTTTTAAGGAAGTCAATAAAATCTCTTGGTATTCAATTAGGATTTTTTACAACTTAAAAAGAATCTTCTAATATTCAAAAGTATATAGATTTCGATGAATTCTTTTTTAAATGGATTTTAATGAATTTTGTAACACTCCATTTTTTGTCAAATAAAAAAAAGTTTTATTTAAAAATTGATAGAGTTTTTAGAAATTAAATAAATGAGAGAAAATAGTTTTTGTTAATTAAAATAAGAGTTTCATAGTATTATAAAAGAAATAGAGTAAAATAATGTTTTAGAAAATAAAGTGATGTTTTAATTGGTTATTTATTCAATGAAAGAGTAAGTAAATAATACGTTGAGAGTTCTCTAGTTATAAATAGAGACATATTAGGTCAGTTTTTACATGTATGATACTTGTCTACACTTTTTCTTTCTCTCAAATTCGTTTTTTCTTCTTATTCTCCCAAAACCTTTTTTCTCTCTCGCATATACCAAAATTTATCTCAGTAAAATTATGATATCAAACTTATTAACCGTTGGATCATCATGAAATTCGGAAGACACCTTCAAAACTCATTTCTACATATTCCCACCGTTGGGATTTATGAAATAATGTCTGTAGAGAGAAAAATACCCCTTGAACAAAGAAAACGAAATTGAGGCTCCAATCTTTTCTCCTTTCCTCTAACACTTGAAAACCCTGTCAAAGCAATCAGAAGAAAAGCTTGAAGAATCTTAGGAAACCACTAAAGATGTCGTTATCGCTGTCGGATTACACACGTGAACCCGCTTAGAGGTAAGAGATGAGTTTATCGCAATTAGGGTTAGAGTGAACATGTGTAAGGATCCTTAGAAAATCAAATTAGGATTAATTTTGGGGTGTTTTATGCATTTTAATTCTGTAAGTACAATGATAACTATGAATTGCTCATGTTTGACAGGTCAATTGATGTCCTAATGTAAATTTGATGGTTTAATTGAGTGTTTCGCTTTAAATGTTAGAATCCTAGAAATTTGGGAATTCTTAATTCTTGCATGTTTTCTTGAAATTGATGTAGGGTTTTTGTTCCCTATGATGTGAGCACATGTTCTATGTTATTAATTGAATGAATAAGTGAATGGTTATATGCCTTAAATGTTTTTATATATATGATGTATGAGAGGTGATAATGTGTTAGTGAGAAGGTGTGATGAGACATGTGTTGTGAACAAGTGTGAGATTAATACGTTTCTCGATGTGATTATACATGTTATTATGAAGTGTAAAGTGGTAACATTAAGTTGTGAGCTATGAACTGTACAATCACACAACTATAAGACCCTTTAAGGGTGATGAGTTTTTACACGATGAGTATTGTGATAGGATCCACTGTGGGAACCCGATGAGTTGAATCACTTTGAGGGGCAACAAGTTAAAATGATTTTGAAAACAATTGAGTAGTTGTGCGTATTGCATAGTTCATAAGTAAAGTCTGTGTTTGTGTCATGTATATATTAATATTGTGTGATGTGTATATGATTCATAAGGTGTGATAACATGTTGCTTTGGGATTATAACATTGTGATTGAGATTGGGTGTATGCGATAAGTTGAGTATGTGTTAAATTGTGAGATCATATGTGTATTAAGATGTTATGTGCATTGAGTTATGAGCTATGAACCGTATAGTCACATGATTGTAAGACCCTTTAAAGGTGACGAGTTAATGCGCAACGAGTATTGTGATGGGTTCCACTATGGGAACCCAATGAGTTAAAATTATTTTGAGAATAATTGAGGAGTCGTGTGTTTTGTATAGTTAAAATGTTTTCTGGGTTGAACTTGAATCAAGAAGGAGAGGCCCTAACGGATTCTTCGGAGTCTAGCTCTTGGGGTAAATACACCCGATTTGAGTGCTCCTTTAAACCTGTCTTATTCTGAACATGTGATCAATGTGAAGGTGTGAGATGTGATTTTGTTATTAAATCATTGGGACAAGTGATGTTAAGAAATGAGTGGTAACATAAAGCGAATTGTGCTAAGTTGAGCTTATTATACTTATATTATATATATGTGCTTTCGTTTATCTCTGATAATTGTTGTGCATAAGTATAATTTGTAATTAAGTCAATAAAAATTTTCGAATTTTCCCTCTTTTATTACTTCTTTTTGGTGTGAATAATTAAGATTTTGGTACCATCTGAATTTATGTCCAATAGGTGCTTAAACCGGTAAAGTTATACTGTTTTGGTGGTGTATTTGTTGTAGAAACACATAATAAAGCTTAAAAGAGAAGTTGAAGATCTGGAGACTCTCGCTCAGCGGGCAACACTCGTCTAGCGCGAAGAAGTCACATGGAGAAGCCTGATATCACGTGAAGGCGTGCTAAGCAAGTGCTGCCCGCTGAGCAAGAGTCTCCAAATCTTCAAATTTTCTTCCAAGCTTTATTTTGTGTTTCTGCAACAAATACACCACCAAAACAATATAACTTTACCAATTTAAGTACCTACTAGATGCAAATTCAGATGGTACCAAAATCTCAATTATTCACACAAAAAAGAAACAATAAAAGAGGGAAAATTCGACAATTTTTATTGACTTAATTACAAATTATACTTATGCACAACAATTATCACTCTACCTATTTAGGAATATGATAACTCACTCCATGTGTGTTGTTTGTGTTTGGATCTTGTGATGATCTCGAACCTTGTGTTTGTGGGAGCAAATGGTTAGGTGATGACTTTAAAGAACCTTGTGCTAGAGGAAGCTGGAATACAATGCTCTGATAGAATGTAACATTGAGACATGAGTTTTTATATTATTTGCATAATGTTCTCAACATGTTACTTTATGTTATTCTGCTTCTTAACTTGTTTTCTTTTGTAAAAATTGGATGGCCTTGTTTTGGACCAAAGATGTATTCGTACCTTATTTGATATGTTTTTAATTTGATGATTAACGTGGATGTGGACCTTTTACCCACGTGAACTCTTTTATATTCATTGAATAAAATCTATTTAATTAATTCTGCATTTTCATGTATGATATTATATAAATATGTATGTCGGGGTAGAAAGTTTCAGATTTCATGAGACTTTTTTAGTAGAACATACATATAAAACAATCTCACCCATTACTAGAAAAAAGACTTTCTATAATGGTGCAACAACACCGGTTCATAAAAATTGTCGTTGAAGTAAATATGGTGGCATTTTTGCAAATAAGTGCAAAATCTCGATATCAGTTCTTTGTAAACCATCTTTGAAGGTAACTTTTCAACATCGATTTTACAAAACCATCTTTGATTGTAACTTCCAACATCATTTTTATGAAAACTGTCGTTGATAGGAGTATAACTAGGCTTTCATCTTTTTAGCCTAGCTCAATATGTTTTCAGCCTCGTGTTCTCACTCAAAGTTGTCATCGTCGAAGCTCAGGGTTGTTGCTGTCAAAGCTCAGGGTTGTTGCTGTCGAAGCTCTCCCTCGTGCAAATGCCCTAGTTCTTCCCTCTCATGGAGCTTTCTTCCTTCACCCTCTTCATTGTTTCCCTCCCTCTCACGAACCCTACCCTCTTGTAGCTACATGTAGATAACTCCTTGATTTTGTTGTGAAGTCTCTTTGAGGTATCAATGCTAGTTCATGGCAGATCCAGGGTTGAAAAAACCAGATCTGGTGTTGGAAACACTAGATCAGGGGTTAGAACAACAAATCCCTTGGTCATGACTAGATGTGTGTGAGTCTCTAATGCCAACAAGTTTTCTATTCCAAGCTTGCTTGCGAAGATGTTCAAGGAGTTATTGAACTATGTGGTGACAAAGGTGTTGGATCAAGTAGAGGAGTTGGGTGGTGTAGACGTGTCGACATTTGTGCCACCATGGCTCGACGAAGGCCCAGGCCAGGGTGTCGCCCACCGTGGATTGGTCATTCTTTTGGAGGATTTCTTGGGCCACGATGGGGGAGAAGGCCATGGCTACAGTCACTGAGCCCAATTGGAGGGACATGATTGGGTTGTAGGTTTGGGCCAGAGAGGAGAGCGAGCAGTAGGGCTTAGGACCCGATTGATGGACATTTCTGATTATGAATAGTGGTGTGCTTCTCATTTTTTTTATTTTTGTTTCTCATTGTATTTTTTATATTGTGTGCATTATTATCTATTTCTATTTCTGGTTATTATAGTGAGGTGAGGAAGAAGAGGAGAATGAAGAGCAGGGGATGAGGTGTAGAACTGAGTGGAAGGAATGCCTTATATAGGAAATGGGTTCTTCTGCTTTGTGTGGCAAGCTTTTGTGTTGGAATGTTCTTCACCAATATGTACTTGTGCTTCTGGGTCTCTATATTCTAGCATCAAGTTTCATTTTTTAGTTGTTTTTTTTAGTGATTGAGTTTTTAGGCTGCAAAGGGAGTTATGCTCTAAGGATTTCATTGCCTGTGCCTTCTGTCATAGAGCATTTAATCCATCCTTCCTATTGTTTGTTTTATACTTGTAATCTTGTATAAATATTTCTGTTCAATTTCCCATATGATTTTTGATTGGTTTCATTAAATGCCCAAAGCTATTGAGACTCATTTTATTCTTTTCTCTTATCCGCTTCTCGTTTTCCCTTATGTTCCGCTAAATCAAAAAAGAGATAGGTGGGTATCTATATTTTATTCCCCCTACTAGCTCTTTATATGTAGTTGCTGAAAATCATGAAGTTTTAATTGAGTGAAGACATTGGGGTGAGCTTAATTAAATGAATGCTTCTTTTCATATGCATGACCTGTAATCCTTAATTTATTGACATTTGTTCATCTCCCATGATCCCGGACCTGCTTGTTTGAGAACAAATATCCACTTATGAAGCTAGGTTTATAAATTAAATGTTCACAATCTTTGCTTTTATTATCAAAATTTGAAGCTATAGGTCCTTTTTTTTGTCCAATTTTTACTCTATTAGTATTTATTAAAATATGTCTTGAATGAGATAATCATTATCATATACGATGAATGTTAACCCCAACTGTATATCAGGATATGGTCAATGGCTAAATATAAAGAAATTTCAATGGCTTCTACTCAGATTGAAAGAATAAAATTAAACTCCAAGGGTTGTAATCTAAATCTAGTAAGTATATCGGTTACAATTTTACTTATGTTGTATTTTTGCTATGATTCTGTCTTGGAGAATGATCAGGAACTACTACTGGTTAGTTCATTATTTGTATACAGTTATAATGGAGTGGGGAAAATGTCACTAATAGACCATTGTTTTCGGTAACTATATTCATTAATGGTGAATGTGCCTTTAGAATTAAGTTGCCAAGTGCATGCCTAAGGTAATATTTGTATAAGAAGAAACTCCTCTAATTAGTTTCTATAAAAGTTTTCTCTTTTGGGTTTTGTTCATTAAAAAAATTATACATGTTTTGTTTGATGTTTTACCTTTGTCCAAAGGTTGTAAGGCCTAACTCCAATTATAGTCAAGTGGAAGTTTCAAATACACAAAATGTTGTCAATTAAGCCAAGCCAAGGAGGTTGTTTGCACTAGATTTACTTATGTGCTTATCAAATAACTATAATGCTAAGTTCATTTGTTACATGAATTGCAGGAAATCGAGTAAGGCAATATCTACTTTGGAGTTGAATCTCAAATTTGCTTCACTACTTAATTTATGCTAAATGATTGTGTTGTATTAGGGAAGTCAAAGACAATTGAATCAACTGCAGGGAAAACATATTTCATGGTTATATGGATCATTACAACTTTTAGTAACAGGAAGCACAAAGATTATGTTCGTGCAACTTGGATGCCATTAGGTGATTTAAAGGATTTCAACATTATTGTCAAATCATTAAATCAATGACACAATGTCATGAAACCTTCGGGTCATCCATGATGAAATCCTTTATGGTGGGTACTTGATGCAATCTCAAGTGAGGCAAACACAAAAGGATAATTAGTTTGATGTAATCTCAAAAAACACAAAGCACCTAAGTAGGAGCAAATAAAATTGAAAATTGGAGCAAATATACTTTTCCACTATCTATAATTCCTTTTTGTATCTAACATTGTCCTTGGTCCTCTCTTTATTGCAAATCCTGAGATGTTCAAGCTTTTGTACATGATATTTTTCTAAATTTTATTTATGCTTTATTTTTAAATTGAAAAATATAGTTACACACATAGTGACTAATTGAGACCATGAATACGTAGAAAAGTATTTGTTAGTTTGAACGTCTCCTTGGTCTTCTGTTTTATATATGTACAAATTTGTCAATTTAAACTTGTCTAAGAATCTACTGATTATTATGATAAAAGGTGTGCAAAACATTTTTTAACCAAAAAATAACACATTCTAAGACAGTTCTTTAGAAAATCGTCTTAGAAAGTGTACATTCTAAGATGGTTCTCTAAAAATCATCTTAGAATGCCTATTTTTTAAGACGGTTTTCTGAAAACGGTCTTAAAATGCCTATTTTTTAAGACGGTTTTTTGAAAAAACGTCTTTATATCCTTGTGTTTTTTTAATATCTTTTAAACAAAAATAACACATTCTAAGAAGGTTTAAAAAAAATGATGTAGAAGTCAAGATTCTAAAACGATTTAAAATTCATTGTGAAAAATGTTGATTTTCTACTATGACAAATTCAAAAAACGTTTAAAAATCATCGTAAAAAGTATTAAATAATCATCTTTAAAAGACATTTTTTAGTAATACCCAAACAATCCACAATTTTTTTATACTAAAACCAATAAATCCCAAATTCTACTTTAAAATTTCAATCTCAAATTCCCACTTTACATTTGTGGAGCATTGTCGAGATTATATCAATCGATTCATGAGTTGATAAACTTTATTAGGTATTCATAACACCACAACTGATGTTAAGTGGCTATAGTGGAGAATTAAATATGCTGTAAATAAGACAATAATAAATATAAAGAAATTTAAGGCCCGTTGTTACCTGTTTCGCATCAGCAATGAGGGTGAGAAATATATATTGTATAGCATAACAAATTCATGTGATGCAGAAAAGAAAACAAATCAATATTTTTTAGAATGATTGAGAATATATTTTTAAAGGTAGATGCCAACCAAAAAGTGAAAAGATGCTTACGGTCAGATTAATTAATTATTTCAATTATAAATGTGACTTTCTTGTTTGGTTTGATATTTCATATGCAAACACTTTAACAAGAGAGAACTAGCCTAATAAGAATTAAGCTTCTTTATAATAAATTTTATTTGTTCCGTCTCGAATTCTAGTTATCTACAATTCACATTAGACTCGAATATAAAAACTGAATCTGAGGAATTCTAAATTTTATTTGTTTCGTCTCGAATTCTTTTAATGCTCATCTTTGCATTCACAAAATTCAACTCACAAATTTTATTTAAAGGAAATTAAGTTCCTTGTCACTTGAACCAATAGATATTGGTAAATTTATTTTAATCCTACTTCTTAATTTTCTTTTTCTTTTCTACTGTTTCTTACTTTTAATTTGTTGATTACAATGTATGCCTATCAATATAAATTGGCTTAAATATATCGAATATGGATGATTCATGATTTATTAAAGAAATGAATTAAAATAAATAAATAAATAAAAACTTATTTTAGCTTTAAAATGATAGATTTTAATTCCTAAAAAAAAATGATAGATTTGAATGATGTTCATGCTATTTAACTATTTAATATCGTTTGTTCTACACAAATCTTCTCTCTGTTAGGTGAAATGGACGGCATAAATCAATTAGTATTATTAGAGCCCATGATACTTGAAAAACATGCAGAGCACGATTTACCAGGTCATAAAAAGGATAAAAACAAATTCGTGATTTTTTATTTTTACATTACAAGTTGGGGATGTTTAATCATAAGATACTCCCCTATAAATATACTGTTTTATTTTATGACCTCTTGCAAAATCCACTGCTCTTTTGCATTAAAGTTAGATTTATGCGCCTTACCCGACCAAACTGCTTTGGTTTTTTCTGCGCACTGATTAATAAAATACTACGAAAAACTGAACATCTCAATCATGGACGTATACCTAACTTTGAGGCATTACGAGAATAGTATAGAAAAAAACAGGAAATAAATGGAAGAGCGGAGAAGATTAATACAAGGATGTAAAGAATTATGATAAAACCGATTGTCGCTGCGACCAGTTTAACAAGTAAAATACAAACAGAAAGCATGCGCGTCTTTTATGGGCAGGGACCACCAGCTAGGCAAGGCAACTAGTGATAGTTGAAAAAAAATGGTGATAATAGAAATGGTAATTTGTCATCCAATGCCATAAAAACTTTATTGTATAATCGTTAACATATGGTTACAATGTAACAAACTTGTCACAGTTAATATGCAACTAACTCACGGTCATAATTACAGACAGGAGTTCAATCATCAAAAGAAAAGTTCAAAGCAGCAATGGCCGACCCTGTTGTTGCAAATGTTGAAGCAATATCAGGGTAGTCTTTCCATGAGGTTGTGACCTTCAGAGATGGATACAGCCACGTTTTAACCGAATCCACAAACGAGTTTGGATCCAAGTTCAAAATGGCTTCCCAATCAACCTGCAAACCCTGTGGGATGCTTCCTGTGAACTCCATGTTGGCAGCAAGTAACAAACCCAGCATAACTATAAATCCAACCCCTGCCGATCCCCTAGACAGTGGCATAAAGTTATACCTGAAAAGCAGTTCAATCAGATTTGCAGAAATGATTTTCAGATGCACAAAATCAAAGATAATTTAACCATTTTTAAAATGTCATACCAGTAATATGTCATCCTTAAAATTGCATCTCGCACGTTTTCAAGCGTGTCGAAGTCAGTAGACCCATAGTTTTCACCACAGTAAGCATTGCAGAGAGTCTGACACAACAGTTTCAAGATGGATACAAGATAAATATTACAATTCATCTAATGACTTGAGCTATAAATAACAAAAACGTGTTTTTAAATGAAACTTTAAGAATAGTAAAATATCTGTTAGCAAATTTCTAAAGCTGAAAATTATCATGAAATATTAACGATGATTGAATGGTACAGATGGAATGAGATCATTGGTAGGGATGTTAAAAGAAACATTCTTACTTAAGAAATAAACCAAAAATGGCTATATAGAGAGCCATATATGTCACTATTAGCTAATTAATACACTAAAAGTTGTTTAGTATGAGAAACATACTTCCCATGCCACTGTCATTTCTTCGTCAAAATCTTCCCATCTAGCAGGGGTACAAGGTGTTTTGATTGCAAAGTCAAAACCATGCTCTCCCCTGAAAAAACATGTTTCAGTTCCCCAATTAAATTTCAAGCGTGAAAACTAAAATTTTACAGCAATGACAAGAAAATGTGGAAGACAATAACTTGAAATTTTCACAAGGCTAGTATCTAGCTTACATTTTTACAAGGTTTATCCTAGTTCCTTCAAGCTGCTTCCTGAGGAAACAATAACATCCAGAGAGTAAATATATGTTAAAGAAATTACATGTTTCCAGACACTGTTAGCACTGTGAACGCTTACCCTTCAAATGCAGTACTGTTGCACCAGGTAGCCAACCAAAAATCCTCACCAATAACTTTATAAAGATCAGAACATGATTTTGCATGCATAATCTGCATATCAAATATTAAAGTTTCTATTTTCAGAAAATGATAGACTATAAAACTATTGTTCTTCAAGCTAGGTAATACAAAACAGAAAAACATGTAACATCATCAGCAAGGGACTATCATTACATTAATTTGATATCATTCGAAAGCAAGAGAAAAGAATCTGGAAGCATTTCTTCGTCAAAAAGTTAACAGACAAAAATGAAATCCTTGAGCATCAATTATATTTATAAGGAATCTCCTATGCCTACGAGCTAATTTAAAACACCAAAACCAATTAATTAGAAACTACAGATTACATGTTTCACAGTCCATCTGACTTGATGCATAAGAAACATAGTCTATCATACAACTTATGAATTTCTACTTTCTTGGGTACAAATTCAACCTATCTAATGATAACGATGATAACCGTGTGCTACAGTAATAATAATAGTACTTTGATTGTCCAGACATGCTGTGCGTGCATGTAGAAACCATGTCTAATGAAAATTTAAAACACGGAATAAAATATGTCTATCTTGCAATTACAACTGTAGTGTATCACCCAAGCCAAACAAGGGGGCTTAAGAGGTTTACTTACTGACATCAGGAAAACCATAACTTTTCCAAGGCTAGACCTTTTGAGGGGTTAGAAGTCACGGAGGAGGCCTTTTGCATAGTAAATCAAGCAATGTTAAAGGAAAGAGGCACAACATATCTAAATCAACAATCAACAACTGACCTCTTCTAATTTCCCATCTTCGGAAAGATGAATGATCTTGTCTGTTTTGCTGCGGACAAATGATCTCTCTTTCATTACAGTCTTTGCAATTTCTAACGTTCTGTGACATTTAAAATAACAATCATTTTCAAAGCTAGACTATTACAACAACAACCAAGCCTATTCCAACTTTAGGGTCAGTTACATGTATCAACGATGTCATAATGTTCCTTTCATAGCCACTCTACTAATATATAATAAATCAATAAAATCAGGAAACAGGCTCTTCACCTTTCATAATTAGGAAAGTAACGAACAACTCTGGCTTGCCCAAGAATCATAGGTGTGTGAGAACCAAATCCAGCATTAAACTCATCACTGCAGAGCAAAACAAAAAAAAAAACAAGAAAATCAAAATCCAGAACTAGTCTTTAAGTCCAGCTTGAAATAACAATAAACCAGGCACATTAATCAATATTGCTAAAAGGCTGGCAACCAATAAAAGAAAAAACTTATCCAATCATGACCAATATAATTCTGAGCTTATTGTCACAAATAATGGAAAGTATATACTTCATAATGAAAGTAAAGAACATGACCTCTTTAATTGCATAATTTTAATAAATGTAAAAATCAATCTTAGCAAAACAATCCACATAGAAATGAAAGCACTGAAAGTTAATATGAAGGCTGAATATACTTAGTCACTCTAGTTCCACTGAGAATTCATTTCCTCCTTTCAACTGTAAAACTTAGGTTATCTAAGTTTTAAAAGTAAGGGAAGTTCTATCCCTTTTTTATGGTCCTTATGGAATAATAAATACTGCAGCTTTTGTTGAAAGCCTAAACAAAAGATATCAACTTAGAGCCAACAAAAACTCAGCCATCTCTTAAACAAATCTAAAATCTCAGTAAATAACAACAAAAACAAAAAGCATTTGCAAAAGGATAAAAGTTAACACGTGCACAAAAAATGCTGAAGGACTAAAATGTAACAATGAGAAGAAAAGGGACAAACAATTCATGCAAAATTTAGAGGAATAGATAGTAACAAGTAAAGAATCCAAATGAGTTTTTATCAAAACGAGATGAAAATGGAATATATAATATTAAAAGAAATTATGAATAACCAAATTCTTTTATAAAAATCATCCTCACTTTGAGGGAGTTTGGAGGGAGAGGACTGAATACACAAAGAATCTAATTTGTTCATTACTTTGTACCAAAGAGGTTGTGGTTGGTTATCCTGGATGTAGAAAAAGCTGCACACTTTCACTTTACTCATTTCAGACTCAACTGATGTAAATGAGCAAAGGTCAAGTATAATCAGCAACTTAGTATTCAATACAAGTTTGTCAACGTATCTTTGACATTAATTTGGAAATTTTCCCTTTACCGTAAATTTACACCATCCTTGTCCTCTCCTCAGTCTTGTTATAGATTTTTTAAACAATTATTTGTAATTAATTTATTATAGGAAGGAGACCTTTATCTGCACTGAAAACATATTTGATGTAAGCATACTACCTCAAGTCTATGGGATCGTGTTTGAAGATATGAACATGACCTTACAAAAATTTACCAGTATTAACTGAAAATAAGTGGGAGTTTGAATACATATAGAATTTCTGTAAACTTAGTTGACCACAAAAGAGGATAGTTCAGTCATGCCTCTAGGACTATAGGATTTTATAGCAGAGTCAGCATTCAGCAGCAATTATATCAATTAGATAGGAGAGACACATAAAAAGGTGGAGATAATGAAAATCTACGTACATCCTAAGTATAAATATTATATCTGAAACATTATAAAATTTCTGAACAATAAATCATGCGTACTCTTAATGTGCTCTGATAAAATACTTAGCCCATAGAAGGGATACCTTAGCTTGTTCACCCATACAACAGGATCACAAGGCTCAGAAATCTGTCTCCATCTAACAGCTAATGAGTAAACATTGTGCCACGAAAATGTACGGCTGGATAATCTATCATCTACAGTTCCATTTGAAGATGTTACTGAGGTACTGCTTGTACTACAACCAGCACCTCCTCTATTTTGACTGGGCATGTTAATTCTTTCCCTTCTCCTGGCCCTTCTCCCATTCTTTGAATTTCCTTTATTCGAATATTTCCATTCAGCATGCAGGGAACGCCAAGCCTTTGAGACTTTTTGTGCAATTTCAATAGCAGCAAGTCCAGCCATTCGATGCTGATAATAAGGAAGTATTAACATACAGATATAGATAGGTTAGAGGATATTATCAACAACGATGAGAAAAAACAATTGTCCGTTGGATGCATGTCACTTTTAAGTGAACGCATGAAATTTATAAAGGAAAAATATATCACAACTTGCATATATCTAGAATAAAGTGTCCAGAATATACTGTAGCTACTAAATAAACTACACACTCGTGCGCGCGCACACACACATACCCAGGATTTTAAAACTAATTGAAAAACAAAACCTAGCGCACCTCGGTGCCAAAAGGCTCTTCGCTATGTGAAGATATGGGAGAGGGTCATTGTATGCAGCCTTCTCCTTGCATATGCAAAGAGGTTGTTTCTGGATTCAGGCCCGTGACCAACTGGTCACCAAGATGTAACTTTTCCGTTACGCCAGGACTCACCCTCATAAATGATATGATTCTATGAAAACTGCATGTTTTTACTTTGGGAAATACAGTTAAAATAAATTTCCTTTGATAGAGATTTATTGAGAATGGAAGTTTGACTTGTTTAGAAGTTATATTGTTAAAATCAGAAAACTGAAATCCCTCAACTGTGTACCAATTTTATAATATTATCCAATCATTATGCACTATTATTTCTGTCATTCAATAAAATAAAATAGCATCCCTCACTTGGAAGTAAATGGAAATAATATAACATGTTTCCTACTTTTGCAATTTGATTTTACATGATATGAACAAGGATCATCAGAATTTTTGGATGCAACCAAATCCTTTTCTAGTTCCATTAGAGCAAAGAAAATGTGCAAGTATAATATGGCACACCAAAGACTATTGAGAATAAAAGTGGGGCCCTCAGCAGAAAAGGGATTTGATGAAAAAGAAAGAAAAATGATAATAATCAATAAGCCATGAGATATAGAAGAGCAAGAAACCAGAAATAGCTTTACCTGGCGTCTATTAGGTAGGAATCCTGGACAATCATATTGGATTTTCATGCCAATGGAGTCTGAAGCCTGTAGAAGAGCAGCCTTCTGCTTGGTAATAGTAAACTCTTGCTTTTTAAGCTTTCCCTTTCTTAAAGACTCGCGTAAAGGAGGTTGCCTGAAAACCTTTTCGCATACATTCTTTGGATGCAATTTCTTGCACCAGTATTCCTGAATATAATACAATGTAGAATTGTAGATACAAATAACTATCCTAGAAATGGGAACCTCAACTCATGCTTTATAAAATGTGAATAACCAAGCACATTGTGATTTAAAACCTACTTGCTATGCAATACATCCTTTTAAACCCACATCAAATTCCCCACAGGCATGCTTGTGAAAATCAAATCTTATATTTTCTTTTATTCTTCCTGTTTTTCTGGAAAGTGGCCTACTTTACACACATGACCACAATCACCACATAGCAACCAAGAAATCCTAAAGTCAGGTAAACAGGATTTTCCAATTAAGACACCTTTGAATTAAGAAACATTATTAGTACCAAGGAAAGTAGAATTGTTTTCATAAATTTTACCTTAAAAAGAGCATCAATATCCCCGTCAATATCAAACCAGCAAAAATCACCATTAAATTTTGAGGCTGTGTACAGGGCAATCTCTTTCTGCAAAAGAAAGGGTTGAAGCATATCATAGAATTAGGCTCTTAATGAATGAAACTTAATATGTACCATGTTAATTCGCAGAGCACCAATGGCACATCAGTCCAAAAGCAGCATTTTATTTCTCAAAAATAATAATTTAGTTATAAGTAGCTGAATCAAGGGAGGGCAAGTTCTACAAGTATGTCTCAATGTTGACATAACTAACTAACATGAGGAACTAAAGCAGAAGGGAACAGACCTAATTCAAAACATGCCAACAGAAATTCACATATTCAAATTAACAGAGTAGCAATAATCTCTCCTGCTCTAAATGAATTTTTGCTATGACATGTCACTACTCAATACTGTCAACTTTGTGTCCCAGTTAGTAGATCTTTTAGCGTAGAAGGAAATTTATTTATGTTCTTTTTTATCAGTTGAATAAGATTAAGAGGGAGAATAAAAACTGATGCAACAAGTATACTATTTCAATAAAACAAACCTGATAAAAGACAAGGCACTGAAGCACGAACTTGTCCATTGAATCCAGTTCCAAATCCAATGCAGCATCATAGTCCTTGACCTGAGACCATTAAAAAAAGTTATAGCATGCCAAATGTAAACCAACATTGCACCAAAAAATTAAATTAAAAAAATCCATACCGCTTCTTTGTATTGTCCAACAGCATGGTAGCAGGAAGCACGTAAATACAAACATTCAATGTTGCTGCCATCAATGCTCAACCCCATTGTCAAATCCTTGATAGCCTTCCTGTTACATCCAAACCCAAGTTAAAAATAAAATCTAGTAACAGCATAATAGAGTACCAAACTAGAAAACTTAGCACCGATGATTAGTATGAAATATTTAAAAGCAATTTACATGGACCTTAGGTGTCATTATGAATTCAAACTCAAGGAATTGTTGCACTTCTACCAGTATACCCATTGTGCAATAATTCATATACAATTTATCACTCTAGAATCCTAGATTACAGACCAAAATACCAGTAGCAGACCATTTTTTTTTTATCAGCAAAAGTAGCAGACCATTTTAAGTCCCCAAATTTTAGGAATTGGACTTGAATAATAGCTATAATACAACTATATGATTTGAGTTTACGACTTTAGGAATAGCAAAAATCACAACATAAATCTTCCTCAAAGTGCTTGTTCTCTAACACAAACCTAAATTTACGAAAATACAAAATGAACCTCCTTATGAGATTCTATTTCAACAATTATAATTGTTATGAAAAACAACAAGTAATAAGTTCCAGTCATGTCCATAGTTCCTAAAACCAGTATTACCGACTAATCTTTTGTTCCTAAAAGGCTTCAATTTATTGCATGTTCTACCATCCATATATGTTTCCTTAACTGTTAATTGAGAGTACCACTATAACTTATACTAGTGTCATGGACCAAATCCTCAAGAGTCAAGACTCATGAAAAAAAAGTCACTGCAAATAAATATTCAACTTCTTCAATGGATTAGCAAGTATGGCTGGACAAATACCTGTGTTCACCCATTGCATGGAACAGAAGGCCACGCAAATGATAAGCTCTTGCAAACCTAACATCAAAATGTAAAAGCAATCAACCTCAGGTAAAGAGAATAGGCACAAAGTACATCAAGTGGAAGAAGCTCGCAGAAAACAATGCTGATGAATAATACAGTTCAGTCATGACAATTACCTCCCATCAATATGTAGCATCCTATTTATACATTCCTGAGCCTTTGTTGGCTTAGCTAAATCTTGATAGAACTGCACAAAAACCACAAATTCAAAACAACACTACCAATTAAAGCCATCCAACAAAATAGCCAATCCCAAGCCTGAGTTAAAGAGGAGGGTTGTGTTAGGCTATTGGCAGCCACCATAAAACTCGCTGTTATACTCAACAACAGAATAGTTTTAAGCCTATAACTGATAATCAAATTAGGCAGAAAAGAAGAAGCATACTTAATAATTATTAGCCTATGGCTGCTAGATCTTTGATACACACACACACACACACACACACACACACACACATATATATAAACTGTCAAATACATATTCAAACCAAAGCTAGCAAGCAAAATCATCTAACAGAATAGCTTTTAAGCCTATAAATAAAAAGCTATAAAAAATGTAGCCTACCAGATAAATAAGCCTATAATTGAATAAAAGAAAAACGTACACGTGAACTGATCTGATATGAAACAGATAATTCATGTCAAGTGGAAAGTAAATTGGATTACAGGCAGACAGAAGCAACATGGATGAAAGTAGTGAAACCAGATATGAGTAGAGATAACACAGAATTCAAGAATACAAGTTAACATATTTGAAGTATACATTCATTTCTTTAATATGATCAAACTATCAGTGCAGTATGGATACGGATGAATAGACACCTGAGTCAGATGTGCCCATGCTTCAAGGAAATTTTTGTCAAGTTGAAGTGATTTGAGATGAGCTTCCTCAGCTTCCTTATATTCACCAATTGAAGATAATGCTAAACCCTGTAAAGTCAATTTGTTCAGTGAAAGACTGAAGAGACCTTCCATATAAGAGATCTAGATCCAAAATCAATGAGGATTCAAGTAATAAGACTCAAGGCCCACCAAATATGTGTAGGCAGACGTATTATCCTTATCTAGCTTCACGCAAGCTGAAAGGTCTTCAACAGCTGCATCAAACTCTTTAAATTTGAAATTGACAATTCCTGCATTGAAATTTATACAAGACATACATTAGTTAGTCTCAAAATTTTAGGGTTCAACTAGATGATTTCATAGATCACTTAGGTAGAATGTATACAGAAGTTCCAACACTAGTTTTGGAAACAAAATATCTCCCTATTCTAAGCTATAATCCCTTGATTTGTTGTGATTTTCTAAAATATAGCCTATTTTATATTAATCCCAAACAGCGGCTCGTAGTGGCTGATCCCAAAGCTGCTAAAGTGGGATAGCAGGATGGCATCTATTGCGAAGTCTAGAAAATATAAATTTATATCATACACATATAAATACTCAAAAATAGAAAAATACACAATTAAAAACATAGTATTATATTTCTGAAATTTGTTATTACTATAATACTATTATTATTTAATTTATTAATTAATTATATTATATGCTATGCTTTATTTAGTTTATTATATTATATATTATGCTTTAAATAGTTTACTATAATTTATAATTTTTATTACTTTTATTATCTAGTTTATTATTATTATTATTATTATTATTTAGTTGATTGTATTGTATGTTATGCTTTAAAGAGGAAAAAAAAGTTAGACTACTCAAATTGAAGCCCAGCAAACCGAAACAAGAAAAAAAAAACACTGAAACATTAGGCCATCATAGCCAAGTTCCCCTGAAACTCTAAGTCACTAGAACCAATCAGGCCCCTGCTATTAGCAAAGTGTCACTGCCTCTAATTGAAAGACTGAAAGTGAAACCCCACCCCCCAATGGCAGAAATTGAAGATGGATGACTGGAAGGTCAGTAGCAGCGGCTGTCCATCGACAGCAAAGGTCGCAGACGCTGTCCGGCAATGGCACAGGTCCCAGAGACTGTGCCAAAACACCTGGGGCGGCTGTGTTTTGCCACAAGAGGCACGATGTTGAAAATGAAATCATGGCCACTTTTCCCACTTCTTCAAACCTCCAACGCTTACCCTTTTGCGTTGCACCGCTTTAAAATCCGCAACCACTATCCGCTATTCCACTATTTGCTACTATAGCAGCACGACTGACAACATAAATTTTATAGATTACAAAAATAGTATAACTTCTTAACAGATACATTCCTAAAATAGCACAAATACTCACATTCCCCCTCAAGTTAGTGAATAGGTGTCCTCCATTGTCAGGTTGGATACAATTCTCTAAAATGTAGGACTCTTCAATCTGTTAGTCAAAATATTTGCATCTTGTCTATGTGTGGGCAATGAATCAATAGGATTTGTTGTTCTCTCCTATCCCCAGTTAATAATATAATGTCATCCACATACTCATGGATGAGCATCCAGTAACAGAAATGTAAATACATCTAGCAATTCAAAATGTGTTAATTCTTCATTTGCTTCTAAGAAATGAAAATGTATGTTTGCATATGCTAAAGGTAAAATACAACAATCATGCCACAGAAAAACTAATCCAATTTCTCTGTCTGAACTTCTACAAATTACCACAAGATATGGACCCACCATTGTAACAAAGAGAGCAAAATAGAGGCATGCTTAATTATTCAAGTCCAGCAAAAATCGGTTGCCCAAATAACAAATTAGTTAAAGACAAGCTACCTCTCTCATGTAAAATATCTGCTGTGTCAGGTTCAAACTCTAATGCCTTGGTCAAGTCTTCAATAGCCTGATATCCATATCGAGAGGGGGGGGAAACAGCAATTGTCACATTTACAGGTTTATACTTGTGCCAAAAAATAGGAAGTGAAGCGCCACAGAATGTACAAAATATTTCAATCTTTTCATATCTCAAACATCTTAAACAATATCACATAGGATCTTGTAGGTCATACATAGAGACTTCAATAACATTGAATCTAACAAGATAAAAGACCACAGAATTCTTCATAACCACATGATTAGTTTAGCACCAACACAATTAAGGGTTCAAGCATTCAACTAAAAGCCTAAAGCTTTACATGGCAATGTTCAAATAGTACCAGAACCAGACTTGGCATAAAAAAAACAAAGAAAATTCCTTGCAATTTTCATTTTCTGTAATAGAACTGATTCTTTTATAAAATATAACCAGAGGATTGCCCGATGAATGAAGTTCCGAGAGTTTCAACATGTTAGACTGAGATTAAGTTTCTAAGAAGTAGGGATGGCCATGCTCACCTCAACAAACTCTCCCAAGGCTGCCCTGGCCTGACCTCTCCTTTTCCATGCCTCACCAGCCAATGGATTAAATTGTATAGCCTAATACATACAACATGTAAAACACTTACATATAGAAGAAATACCATATCTCTATATACACCTGTTCGACAGTTTTCATTCAACCACCTTTGTAAAATCAGCTATAGCAGCATCAAGTTCCCTCTGGAATGCATATGCTGTACCTCTTCCTATTAGTGCCTCAGGATAAGCTGGGTCCTTTTTCAGTATCTACATAAAATGAAGGGGGCAAGGCTGTAGTATGTAATTTAATAATATGAAGAAAAAAAATAGACAGAACAAGATTGAAAAGGCATGAAAAGATGAAAATGAGAGAATCACTTGTGAGGAAAATTTTTCACCTGGTCAAAAATGGATATGGCATGAGCATATTTTCCTTCATTAACCTGAAAAAGGACCATAATATCAAATATGCTCTTAATCAAATAAATACAACAACACGGAAGTCGTTATGTAATTTGTTTATTCAATTAAAAGCATGAAAACAAACCTCTGCTATACCCCTTGAGAGTCGAAAATCTACACTAATGGAATTTGTATTTGAAATCCGAGCAACGCAGAACTTCTTATTTTTCCTTGCTTCACCTTTTCTTTCATCAGAAAATATAAACTTACTAATTGGGTTTCTAAAAATTTTAGGGACATTAGCTGAGTCACCACTATTGGTAGATACTTTATCGCTTGATTCTGAGGCATCACTTGAGTCATTACATGATTCAGAATTGTAACTAAGTGTATCAAGAACATCAGGGCTTCCATTCACTTGGCCATCAGATTTATTAGACTCTCTATATTCATCATGTGATTCATGCTTTAAGTTGGAATTATCAGCAGACTTTAGGCATGTCTCTGATTTATCACCAGTAGCATCACCACATAATTCAGCCCGAGTGCCCAATGTATCTTGGATCTTACAAGTTTCACTAGAGCTCCCATTACTCAGAGAAACTGATTTGGTTTGTGGCAACGACCTATGGGTTTCACTTTCACACAGTGTATTGTTGCCTTGTTTTGCAGTCGCTATAAGCTCTTCAAGTTCTAGCAGCTGTTTCAAGTCAGCAGACTGATGCAGAGCATGTTCATAGCCCTGCTCCCATACCAATAGAGCATTTTCTTTCCTTCCCAACACAGAGAGCGCAGAACCTAGATAACAGAAAGAAAAAAAATCCCTAAGTCAAAAAATATAAGACATATGTAGTGCATGAGAAAATTTCATTCAAACCTTCTTCAACATAAACTAAAAGAATGACGAGATACTAATCTATAAACAGCATGACAAAATACACTATAAAACAATTCCAACATGATCATCATGCAACAACCAACCCTAATCTTCATTGTAGACAAAATTGCCTTTTCTCTCGGCTACATTGGTTTCAGAGTATAATCATTTATTAAAAATAATCCATTTATGCAGACACACATCCAATACACACATAATCACGCCAATTTTCTTCAATTACACAGAAGTTGTACATTGTCGCTTCTGTGCAACGCGCCAATGCATGAAACATTCAATAATACACACACAATCATGTCAATTTTCTTCAGTTACGCAGAAGTCGTACACTGTCGCTTCTGTGCAATGCGACAACACGCATGACATTCAGTGATACACAGATAATCACGTCAATTTTCTTCAATTACACAGAAGCTGTATATCGTTGCATAATTCAAGACTGATGCAGAAACAAACAACACCCTATCCATCTATTTAATTGATCACAAGAAATAGCATATCTGAAAACTAGTCAGAAAAAGTCAAAAAGCGGCACAGTAAATTTCCAAGGCAAAATACATAAGGAAAATCGGCTAATGAATAGATTACGTTTAACTAAAACCTAAAACTAGTTCAATTACCAATCCCAAAAAAAAAAGCACGCAATTAAATAGGTAAGAAGAGCGTAAATTCAATTACAGCAAAAGACGGCACGAAAAGAAGATCGAATTTGACATAGGAGAATGGAACCTTTGAGAATATAAGCTTGAAGAAGCGTAGGGTCAAGCTGAAGCGCTCTGTCGCAATCCTTAATCACGTGCTTGTGGAGCTCTAATTTGCTGTAACAGAACGCGCGGTTGCTGAAAGCGAAAATCGAAACAAGATCAGCAAAGTATATATGCAAAGCATTCACAATAACGAATGAATCAATGAGAGAGAAAAGAAAAAAAGGGGGAAATGAAAAAGGAACCATAGGTCTTGAATTGCGTTGGAATGAGAAACGAGGGAATCGAGGATTCGAATGGCTTTGGACCAGTCCTTGGAGGCGCAGAGCCTGGCCAACTCCACGCGCTCGGAGGTAGCAGGAGCCATGGGCACGTGAGGTGCACGGATCAGAGGTGAGGTGGTGGTGGTTTTTTCTTCTGAAAGGGAAATTTGGGGGGTGGAAATGTAATTGCAATTGTGCGCGCGGTGGTGAAATGAAGAAGGCGATGGATGATTGATGGTTGAAGAGTGCTGTGCTGTGCTGACCTCGGGAAATTGGGTTGAGAGAGAGAGATAGAGAAAGAAGGCGAGTGCTTAAAGAGTAACGGTGAACGATCGATCACGTGCACCGCACAACGCGTGACTTGCACCTAGGAGGCTTGGCCAGAGCTTTTTTCTCTTCAATATTATTCCCCACTCTATATAGATAGAGATATTAAAAACTACTGCCTTAAGTATATTTTTGGTTTTTTTTCTACTAAAATTTGGTTTTCTTTATTTTTTAAAATATTCATTTTTATTTTATTTTTCAAATTTGAAACAGTATTATTCGTATGAAATAAGGATCATTTTTTCATTGTAGAATACAATTTTGAACTCCTTTTCACCAATCCACATAGAACTTGTCCTATAAGATTCACTAATAGAAATTAGGATTTCAACTAATTTTTGAAAGAAAAAAAATTGGTCATAAATAGTGCGAAAAGTGAGTTTCATGAGCAACTAAAAAAATTTTGATATTAAAATTTTCAGTTTTATAATTACTTGTGGGATTCACTTTTTATAGAATTTTTCATCATGTTTATAAAAAAAATTATCAAACATTAATTGGATTTCACAATTTTTATACAAATGAATCTAATGAAACATATTTTATGTCTTAAATCAAGTAAAAATATAGTTCAAAATTGTGCTATAAAATCAAATCATCCTTTGAAAAGAACAACAATACCTCAGTTTAAGAAATTAAGAACCAAAATAAATTTTTGTAAAAAAATAAATAACTTAAAGTACATTTTAGCCTAAAAGTTAATGCATCCTGCTCCATATTTATTTTATAAAATAATAATAATATGCATTTTATAATAAAAAAATATTAGAAAAATATTAATAAGAAATTAGTATAACTTTTAGTACATACAATTTTATTATTATTTAGAAAAAATATTTTATAGAAAGTATTTTAAAATAACAAATTTTAGATGCATATTCATGTAAATAAAATTGGCTACACAACCAAAGTGGTTAGGTCTAGTAGAACAAGCTTGTCACCTACAACGAGATGAATTAAGGTTCAAATATTCTTTGAGAGATCTCCATATTTAGTATCCGATTATGTCTGGAGGATGGTTACCTTCGAAGGAGAAGACTTGTGGGAAACCAAAAAAAAAATGGCTACACATTAACATTAGATTATACATTTTTTACATTTAATGTATAATTAACTAAAATTATATTTCTAAATTATACATTTGTTAAATATATGACTTTTTTTTTGTCACCATAACATTGATATAGAGTAACTACAAACTAACCACAAAATTCTAACAACCACGTCATGAATATTTCATTGTATTTTACCTCATAATTTGACCAAGCTCCAAATTCATAAGCCATAACACAATATTGAACATATATTTTTCATATATCAACTACAAACTAGCAAACAATCTCCTCCACTCTAACATAGACAAAAGTACCTCCACATTGTTTCATCTCCAATGGAAGTTCCTTGGAGGGTTTCTTGTATTAAGAAACTATTTCTTAGAAGAAAACACCATTAGAAAGTGTCTATGTGGCATACAAGGTTTCTTCAAGGAAGAGGTGGGTTTGGTCTAAAAGCACTCATTCCTTAACAATAAAATACAATATCCCACACATTGTCTCTACATCAATGAACAATGAAAAAAAAAAGAGAAACCAAACGAATCTCATTGCAGAAGAAGAAAAACATGAACACAACGGTATTAAAAACCACAACAATATCCAGAACCATTTAGAACCAAAATTGAATTTTAATCACAACCAAAATTGATTTTTTTACAATGAAGAGGATAAAAAACAAAAAAAAATAACAAACAAAACACTAGAAATTTTATATCCCAAGTGAAGGCTAAACCAACAAATCAGTGTGTAACCAAAACCCTCTTCGAAGGATGTGG
The DNA here is from genome assembly GCF_000004515.6 of Glycine max. Taxonomy (NCBI): domain Eukaryota; kingdom Viridiplantae; phylum Streptophyta; class Magnoliopsida; order Fabales; family Fabaceae; genus Glycine; species Glycine max. Next base: position 14,734,277 of record NC_038253.2, on the reverse strand, counting down.
CGGAGGGACGCGACCTATAGAGTGGTGCCAAACAAGATGAATTGGTAGATTACCTTTTATTGATTGACTTGGGGATGATGATTTTCAGGCAAAGAGAGAAAGGTAGATGGGGTTGAAGAAGCAAATAACTTTGGGGTAGTGATTTACACCGTGAAAGAAAGGAAAAGAGTAATAGGAACATAGACAGTGGGAAACTTTTGAAAACAAATGATCAAGTGAGAATTAAAAAAAAACTTAGTTTCTTAAGGTTTTTTAAAATTTCTTATCATTGGAGCAAATTCAGGCATGGGCATCTTAAGAGTGATATGACATTGTAGGAACCACTAAAAGTAATTTTATATTCTCTAGAGTGGGTTTCTTGAACATCTTAAACATCTCGCATTGGAGATGCCTATAAAACACTACAACCTTCCCCTTTATTTGTCTCATAACCACAAAGGCAATTTACAAGTCTTTTGAACCAATTTTCAAGATGCCTAAACTATTTGAAAGCATATATATTGCATTTCTTACAAGTCTATTATTTAATTGGTGTCATTAATTTTGTATTTATTTTATTTCTAACTTTTTCTCATTTAGGCACACCAAATTAATCATATCATTGATATAATAGTCATTATTATCCTTATGTTTAAATGTTTAGTTCCATGTAAAATCATGAAAGTTATAAAGAGAAAACTTACTAGAACAATTCTCCTTCTTTCACTTTTACACATGCATGCTAGCATTCAATTATCTTAAGATCAAAGTACAGTAGCATCTTCTTATGTTACATCAACACCTTTTTAATGTTTGAAAACATTATACTGACACCTTCCAATATGTTACTCTAACACCCCCTACAAGGGAGATTTTTTGTAATGGTTAAAGTAGCAGGAGGTATTTGTGTAATTTCACAAAATCTTAGGGTGATCATTGTAATTTTTCTATCTATGTACTTAGCAAAAGGCTTAGCATGATGAGAACAAAAGTTCTTCTACTTCTAACAAAGAAACAAGTTGTTCATTTTATCCATTCTCAAGGTTGTTGTGCAACACTCATTTTATCTATTTGCATCATTAACATCTTTAAAGTAAGTGACAACTTTGGCTAGAAGAAAATAAAACTAGCCAAAAACTTAGGTCAAAATAGAAGCATTTATCACTTTTCTAAACAAATTTACGAGAAAAATGTTAGATATAATGGCACATGGAAACTTAACCAAGAGGGAGGGATGAATTAGTTTCAAAATGTTTTTGACCCTATTTAAAAAAACGCAATTGCTTCCTTTAATCCAAATTGAAACAAGAGATTAGATGTTTTGCCAATACCTTTTTACTTCTAAACACAATCATAGGTTGAATTAATGATACAAAACAAATATCATAACCAAAAGAAAAAAGTAATAAGAGATGAAGGGTTAGAGAAAAGATGCTCAAGAGATTTATACTAGTTCGTTTGATTTTTTATCCAAAGCAAACTTAGCTTGGATCTTTCCACTATCTTGAGTTTTACAACTAAATTCGCATGCACATGCAATCACATATACAAAACTCTTGAAAACCTATCAAGAAAAACAAAACTACATGTAGAAACATAATACATGAAACAAACTTGAGTAACTCATTCAAGATACACAAATTTAATCACAGTTTATGGAAACAATTCACCTTATTAGTGAAAGATACGAAAGTTGAAAACACTTCGTATACAAATTTAGCATCTCTTCATGATTCCATGACAAAGATCCAATGATTCTTTGAATAAAAAGAATTGGTTTAATTACATATTTAGTCCATATAGTTTTCAAACTTATCTCTTTTAGCCCCTATAGTTAATAAGTGGATTTTTTTAGTCCTTGAAGTTTATATTTTAATTCCCAGAAAGTCTCTGTCGTTAAAATTCTTTAACTAACGAAGTTAAAAAAAATTAACAAGGACCTTTTTGGAAATTAAAATGTAAACTTCAAGGACTAAAAAATTCACTTATTAAACTTCAAGGACCAAAAAATTCACTTATTAACTATAGAGATTAAAAGAGATAAGTTTGAAAACTATAGAAACTAAATGAGTAATTAAACCAAAATAATTTTTGCATCAATCGACCTATAGGGTGTTGACATCTTGAGTTTCTAAGTTTCTTTCAATGAAAAACGTAGTGAAATATGAGAAAGTGGATGTCACACATGAGTTCCTTAAAAAAATTTGTTTTTATAACCTCTAAGTCTATTAAATTGTTCTTCGCATCCCTTGGATTTCCTAAAGAACACATAACCGATTATTTCACCAAATAATCGATTAAGTGCAACAACGAAAATAGCTTCAGACCCAAATAACTGATTAAGAACTTAAGATAATTGATTAAATGTGAGTCAATCTCAATTTTGAGATACAAGACCTTGATATGTAATCGATTATGTCATGCTAATAATCAATAATGTGATGCATTAATGAAAATCTTAGGAATTTAAAAGCTAAGTTACAAATGTTTTCATTTCTCTCTAATATATTGTCATGGATCAATGCTATGACAATCAACTAAGCATATTGAATTGCATTTTCTAATCTAGGATGCATGATCACACACACAATCAAACATAAAAGCAATAACAATAATCCTATTTTAGACTAGCGTTTAGCTTATTACAACTCATCATCAACAACATAAAAGGCTATAACAACATCTTCATGTTTACAAAAGATAGGTTGCATAAGGATTAGTGACGGATCTAGGAAGCCATGAAAAGGGGGCCAAAACCATTTACTTAGTCATTTGTAAATTGTATTTTTCTTAAATAAAAATAAAATAAAAGAAGAAAAAATATGTTTGGTGATTAAATAAAGATAACATAGAAAGAAACTAACAATATAACTCCCCCAATGAACAACTTTCATTTGTTACTACTCAAACGGAGAAAAATAATATAATCGAGGCATTGATATTTTCCTAACCTGCCCTATAACTGTATAACATTCTTTTGAACATGGAAAAAAATTATTAATAGATGTCATAACTCTGATACAAGTTATACCAGAACGACCAAAATCCAACAATAAAAGAAACATAAAGTCATACTGTTAAACTTTCAAAGATCTCCCTCCCCTCAAAACATAAGAAAATAATACTACCACACAATGTTATGCTCTCTCTATATGAGTACAGACCCACACTTAAAAATAGATAATTTGTGCACAAATGTACAAAGTCACACTGCATGAATACAAATCTACATTTAATAACAAAAAACTTAAACAACTCCAAACACTGCTACATAGCCTAGAACTAAAACAATAAAATATCTCTTGATGTTTTACTGCCCTCCATATCTGATATACCATTATTGCATAAATGCTCTTAGACGTTGCGTATATGTGCCTTTTGTGGTGCATAAATGCTCTTAGACTTTAATATCTTCACTTCACCCGCAACAAATTAGTGATGATTAACCATGATAAAATTGATACATTGTAATATTTTTTGAAAAAATAATAAAATTAACTAATATAACTATATTTATTGGTTTGTGTAAATGTGTTATCAATGCCTTGTATCAAGGTCCAAAGGGAGTAGAGTCAAGCCTAGAATAACAAAATATAAATGTTTTGCAAACAAAATTAATACTACTTTCGTTTCTCTATATAAGAAACAAATATAATCAACAAGACTAATAAAAATAGTCAAATTAGTTTATTTTAATTAATATTATCATAAATTTAAATTTTATTCCAATAATATGACTAAATAGTTGTTAGATATGATGACACTCTTGGAAACGCCCACGTTCACCTTCCAAATCCTTTATTATATCTTATTTTATTATTTTTGGAACATTTAGTTATTTTGAATCTGGTCCATTTTCCATCCACATTCAACCCATATCTTTGCAAATATATTTGCAACCACCTTCAACAAATCAGGTACCTATCCTTTATCTCACGTACTGATAACTCCTTATCTCACTTACGGATAATTTCTTTCTTATATCACGTTCTGATCACAAGTTGAGAGCTTTGTGATGGACAGACTCTATAAATAGGATGGGGTGCTCTCAGTTTTGTATCACCCAGAAAAAAAATTACACCATTCAGAGTGAGTAAGGATCTGGAAGAACAAAACAAATCTGTCTTTCAGGTTCGTGTGTGTACCGCTTCCCGTTCAATTTGCAATGGCTGGAGGTACGCTCGTAATATTTAATTTCCGCTGTTTGATCTGAATATGCCATTAAATTGATTTGCATGTTTAGATCAGTATATGTATATTTTTACAAACACTATTAGGAATAATTTCCTCAACCAATGAATATGAATTATATTATTAATAACTCATTAATAGAATTTACAATTGGAGGTATAAAAGAAAATTAACAATTAATAGAATTAAAAGTGATCATATGTTTCTAATATAAAGTAACAGAGGTAGTAGTTTGTAATTTCTCTATACAAATTTCCTACAGAATCAATAACTTGTATTTTCTCTATACAAGAAAACAAAGGAAGCATTATTAAATCTAAAGAAGAAGAAAAATCAAAAAGAGAACAAAAAAGAAAAATACTTAGAGGAAATTAGGTCTCTACAAAAAAAAAGATTATTAAATATGAATACTGTAACATTCCAATCGAATATTTGTTTTAGGAAATTTAATATTTCTTAAAATATTACTTGATTGATTTTAAAGAATTATTATCGTGAGGAATTGTGAGTAATTCTTTTGTTGTTTGAAAGAATTAAAGTTCTCTTGTATATTGATTATAATTCTCTTATGTCTTGTTTTGCTTAACTCCTTAAAATTTTATTTATGTGCTTGTATCTCTTTAATTATAGTTGTCTTTATTTTATGCAGATTTCTTAAATTATAATTATAATTATTGTTATGCTTTGTTCTTATTTAATTAATTGCGTGCCATTTGATTGTATATGGCTAAGATTAAAAGGATGATCCAGTTTCGAAAGAAGGATGCAGAAAGTATTTTAGGGCTATAATTAGTAGCAGAATTACTATATTAATTAATTGAAGACTTAAACACATTTTGATATGTGTAATTTAATGTTCTTTTCATTTTTGTCTTTCAAAAAATTATTTTAAACCTTACAAAATGTGTTTATTTTATATCTATTTTAGATAAAAATACTTTAAACAGAAAAAATACTTTGAACAGTGAAATAATTTTTATTTAAAATACTTTAAGTATGAAAAAAAATTGTAAGTACTAAAATAAAAAAAATATAGGGATGAAAATAAAAAAAAATACTGAATTGTAGAGATCAAAAGCCTTAATTAAAATCTAAACAAAATTATTAAAATAAAAACAAAATAAATTAGAAAATGAAGAGGCGAGTAGAGAGAAGAATGGACAATTAAATTAAAGGCTCAGTAACCTCAGGACTTATGAACAGTTCTCACCCATATTATTAGTCTTATTTATCACCCGTGTCCTAACTTAGCCTATAAATATTATCCCTAATTCCTTAGTTCTTCAAACTTAAATTATTCTTAGAGAGAAGTTAGAGAATTACCCTTTTGATCCTAGATAGGGGCGTGAGTAACAACCCAAGTGTTAGTGTCTTGTTGAATTTTTAATTAAGAATTATAATATGTAACAATGTTTTTATAATTAAAAAGAGTGCACTTTTTTATACTAAATTATATTTCTAGATTTAGTAAGGAATATTTTAGAATTATAAGAATCACACGTTTTGGTTAAGGAAAAATAGGAGAGAAATTGTATTTATTATTACTAAGTTATTTCCTTAAAAATATGATTAAGAAGGTTTATTATTTTATGCGACACGTTATTATTATATAAACTATTTTTTAGGCATATAAAATATTTTATAATTAATATATGAAAACTAATGAGTAATAATGGCTATATATACACCATCTAAAGAGGTACATTTTAATTTTTTTTCCCGCATTTTGTTAATGACTTGTGCCTTTACCTTATTCATTTTCGATTTTCAGTTGCACTAGCTAGGTTTCGAACCCATGACTCACAATATATTGTAATATGCACAAGCCACTAGATCGGTGAAAGTTTTTTTTATATATATTTATTTTTCATATCTTATATCTTTATTCGGTTTACCTTTACAATTTATGGAGTTTTGATTTATTTTATGCATGAATATATTCTAGAAAAAATTTATTTTATGCATATATATATGAAATCAAATGCATAATATTATGTTTCAATTATGAAATTACATATGAGAATTTTATTCATCATTGTATTATATCTTAATCTTGAAATGCATTATATGATTTATTCTCATATGATTAAGTTTTATGTCTGAGTGATTTTTATAATTTTGATTAATTATGAATTAGCCACAATATCTATAATTTGATTAAAATTATATATTAAGTTGTTTAAAGATCATATAAGGAATTAGACATAATATTGTGATTAATTGTACTTTATATATTGAATTTTATTATATTTGTATAATTAATTGGGATAAAATGACATTATTTTTCATGGTTTATCCATAGGGATCATGAGGTATGTATAATTTATCAATTTTATCATAAAGTAAATATTTGCAATAGAAAATTAAATTATTTTCATGTTGTACCCGTAAAGCATGAATTTGAGTATGTGATTTGATTATTCTATCATAAGGTTTAATTGTTTCTTATTGAATTAAAAATTTAGCCCACAGACGATTTTTATGTCACAAGATTCAATTTTCTGGTATGTTTACATTGGTAAAAGATATGATTAAGATTAATATGCCTTAAATTTTGACATAAGCCTTTGGATTTTGCAGCTTTTCAAACTATTAGTTTTTTTGATATTCAATGTGATGTTCCCGAACTCAAAGGAGATAACTATAAGATATGGAAGGAGAGAATTCTTTTTCAATTTGGATGGATGGACATAGGCTATGCTATAAGGAAAGATGAACCACCTACAATCACTAATGAAAGTAGCCCAGCTGATGTTGTACTATATGAGTGGTGGGAGCGATCCAACCGGCTCAACGTGATGTTCATTAAGACCAAAATCTCGATTGTGATACGTGGTTCTGTCAAACATCATGAAAAGGTCCGAGACTTGCTTAAGGTCATTGATGACCAATTTATCACTTCAGATAAGGCTTTAGCAAGCACCCTGATCATGAAGTTCTCCACTCTTCGGCTCACCAGCGTGAAAGGTGTGCGTGAGTACATAATGCAAATGCGAGATATTTCAGCTCAACTTAAGAAAATGGAGGTTGATATGTCTGAGTCCTTCCTGGTGCACTTCATTTTGAACAACCTTCCGCGGGAATATGGATCGTTTAAGATTTCCTATAACACACATAAGGACAAATGGTCTATCAATGAATTGATGACCATGTGTGTTCAGGAAGAAGAAAGGCTTGTAATGGAGATGGGTGAGAGTGCATTGCTGACAACTACTTGTGGGAAGAACAAAGCAACTAAGTCTCAAGCTAATCATAAGGGGAATGGTAAAATACCACCTTAAGCTGATATTAAGAAGGTGACAAAGTGTTTCTTTTGCAAGAAGAAGGGACACATGAAGAATAATTATCCCAAATTCTAAAAATGGTTTGAAAAGAAAGATAAATCAATCTCATTAGTATGTTATGGATCTAATATGGCTAGTGTTAATATTAACACTTGGTGGATTGATTCTGGATCTACTATCTATATTGCAAATTCTTTACAGGGTATGCAAAACCTAAGGAAACCAATGGAAAGTGAGCAAAGCATTTTATCAGGCAATAAGCTAGGCTCACCTGTGGAGGCTATTGGAACTTGGATTTTAACTTTAAGTAATAGCTTTATTTTGAAATTATAAAGGACCTTTTATGTACCAAGTTTTTCTTGAAACTTGATTTCTGTTTCTAGACTTGTACCTTTTGGATATTCCTTTAATTTTAAAGACAATCGTTTGAGTTATTTAATAATTATGAATGTGTTGGGAAAGGTATCTTGTCTGATGGTCTTTATCTTCTTGGTTTACAAAATTATGCCACTTATAGTTCAATGCATGTTCAAACTAGTATTAAAAGGTGTAATATTAATGAGAATTCCTCTATGTTATGGCACCAGAGATTAAGACATATCTCCATTGAGAGTATTAAAAGGTTAGTGAAAGATGGCATACTCAATACTCTAGATTTTGCTAACTTTAAGACTTGTGTGAACTGCATTAAGGGTAAGCAGACCAACATATCTAAGAAAGGTGCTAACAGAAGTTCAAGCATATTAGAAATAATTTACTGATATTTGTTGTCCAGATATGGATGCACATGGTCAGAAATATTTTTATCACCTTTATAGATGATTATTCACGATATATGAATGTTTATTTGCTTCATAACAAAAATGAAGCATTGGATGCCTTCAAATTCTTTAAGGCTAAAGTTGAGAACCAATGTGGCAAGCAAATAAAAATAATGAGATCAGATAAAGGAGGAGAATATTATGGCAGATATACTGAGAATGAACAAGCACCTAGTCCTTTTGCAAAGTTTCTTCAAGAACATGAGATTGTTCCCCAATACATTATACCTAGTTGTCCAAATTAGAATGGTGTGGCAGAAAAAAGGAACTAAATATTATTGGACATGGTACGGAGTATGCTTAGCAACTCCAATCTTCCTAAATCCTTGTGTGCTAAAGAACTAAAGGTGACAATATATATATTAAACCGTGTTCCAACCAAGGTTGTCCCAAAGACACCTTTTGAGTTGTTTAAAGGTTGGAAACCAAGTTTGAAACATATGAGCGTTTGGGGTTGTCTGTCTGAGGTGAGAATATATAACCCACAAGAGAAGAAACTTGACCTGAGGACTATTAGTGAGTATTTCATTGGATATTCTAAAAGGTCTAAAGGTTATAGGTTTTATTGTCCATGTCATATTACTAGGATTGTGAAATCAAGAAATGCCAAGTTTCTTGAAAATGACTTGATCAGTGGGAGTGATCAATGCAGGGACTTAGGTTCTGGAAATTGATTATATAGATTCTCAACCTTCCACATCAAGTGAAAGATTGGTTGTAATTCATACCCCTCAAGTTCAAAGGGATGATGAACAACACATGATTGACATTTCACAACCTGTTGCTGATAATCCAATAGATCAAGTTGATCATGAAATTCCTAAAAATGATGAACAACCAGCTGAACAACATGATCCCAAAGAAAATGTTGATACAACATTAAGGAAGTCTACTAGAGTAAGAAAATCAACTATTCTTAGTGATTATATTGTATATTTGCAAGAATTTGACTATAATATTGGAGCTGAAAATGATCCCGAAACTTTTGATCAAGCCATGAGTTGTAAAGATTCAAATTTATGGTATGATGCCATGAAGGATGAGATGAATTCCATGCAAAGTAACGGAGTTTGGAATCTTGTAGAGTTGTCTAATGGGGCAAGGCCATTGGCTGTAAAAGGGTCTTTAAGACCAAAAGAGATTCATTAGGCAACATTGAGAGATACAAGGGAAGACTCGTTGCTAAGGGATTTACTCAAAAAGAAGGAATCGACTACACAGAGACTTTTTCTCCTGTATCTAAGAAAAAATTTATTTGTATTATCTTGGCATTAGTTGCTTATTTTGACCTTGAGTTGCAACAAATGGATGTGAAAACAACCTTTCTTAATGGTGATTTAGAGGAGAAGGTTTATATGAAATAACCTGAAGGCTTCTCCTCTAGTAGTGGTGAGCATTTGGTTTGCAAGCTTAATAAATCTATATATGGTTTGAAACAAGCCTCCTGTCAGTGGTACCTTAAGTTTCATGGGATAATTTCTTCATTTGCTTTTGATGAAAACCCCATGGATCAATGCATATACCTCAAGGTTAGTGGGAGTGAAATATGTTTTCTTGTTTTATATGTAGGTGATATTTTACTTGCAGCCAATGATCAGGGTTTGCTACATGAGGTGAAACAATTTCTCTCTAAGAATTTTGACATGAAGGATATGGATGATGCATCTTACGTCATCGGCATTAAGATTCATAGAGATAGACCTCAAGGTATTTTAAATCTATCATAGGAAACCTATATTAACAAAATTTTTGAGAGATTTTGGATGAAAGATTGTTCACCAAGTGTTGCTCCCATTGTAAAGGGTGTAGGTTTAATTTGAACCAATGCCTAAAGAATGACTTTTAGAGGGAACAGATGAAAAACATTCCTTATGCTTCAGTTGTTGGAAGCCTCATGTATAAGTGTGCATAAGGCTTGGCATTGCTTTTGTAATTGGAATGTTAGGAAGATATTAGAGTAATCCAGGTATTGACCACTGGAGAGATGCTAAGAAAGTGATGAGGTACCTTCAGGGGACCAAAGATTACATGCTTATGTATAGATAGACAGACAATTTAGATGTGATTGGTTATTCAGACTTAGACTTTGCTGGATGTGTTGACTCTCGCAAATCAACATCTGGGTACATTTTCATGATGGCTAGTGGAGCTATTTCATGGATGAGTGTTAAGAGCAAACTTTGACTGCTACTTCTACCATAGAAGTTAAGTTTGTCTCTTGTTTTTAGGCTACATCACATGGTGTATAACTTAAGAGTTTCATTTCTAGGCTGAAGATAGTTGATACTATTTCAAGGCCTTTGAGAATTTTCTACGATAACTCAGTTGTTGTCTTTATGGCTAAGAATAACAAAAAAATGAAAGTTAAAGTAAGCACATCGACATTAAGTACTTAGCCATCAGAAAAGAGTAAAAGACAAGAAAGTGGTCATTGAGCATATAAGCATTGAGTTGATGATCGTTGATCCTTTAACTAAGGGCATGCCACCATTTAAATTCAAGGATCATGTAGAAAAAATGGGACTTGGTTCCACTCTATGATTGTATACATATAGGTTAGAGTTAAAAACTTTTATATTGTGATATTTTCTCATATTCAGGTGCACATTGATTTATTTGTGAAAAATTATGTTTTGGACCAAGAATAAACATTGGGTTTATTCATTAAGTTTTATTACCACTTTGAGTATACTACTTGGGAAATTGAGCATATTGTAATACATGGATGATATTACTCGTTACAAGAGGAACTATCACTGTGATATTCATTTCTTAAGAAGATTGAGCATTGACATATTTTAATCATTGAGTCAAAATGTTTGAACCAAGTAGGAGAATGTAATAATTTGGTCTGTACATTTTGGAATTGAGAATCCAAATATTGAATGACTACTAATGGGTGGTAATGACCACTAATGAGTAGTAATGGCTACTAAATGCGTTCTTGATAATAGAATGCCTACATATAACACATGTATTTTATTTGATACACCAACTACAAAGAGAGTGAGAGCTTGGAAGAACCAAAACAAGGTAACACTTTTTTTTTTCGCATTTTGTTAATGACATGTGTTTCGTTTTGTAGTTTGTAACATCACAGGTTAAAAATTTTAATCTAACAACTCAATCATATAACTTATATAATTTCTGATATTTTTTTATGTGAAAAAGTGTTATGTGATTCTCAATTATCATTATTATAATATAAATTGTCTCATTTAAATAACTATTTAGAAAAGAAGTTCCATGATTTGATATTATCTAATTTTGAAAAATAAATTGTTATATATGTTCAATATTCATAAAGAAGGCTAATATTTTATGTGAATTATATTTAAGAATAAATTTTTATCAAGAAGCAATAACCTTGTTGTAAATACCATTTTATGGAAGGAAATTATTTTACTTCATGCACCTTAAAATTATAACAACTTTACTAAGATCATTGTTATATAATTTGATAATGATAATGTGTCAGATCTTTTAAAAAATAAAAGTCTGTAACTATATTTTGAAGTGTGTCATGAGTATGTATAAATATATTCATTATGAGATTGTAATGCCCTGAAATAATTGACGATATACCAAATTAATTATTTGATAATGCTAATATTTGTCGAACCATTTTATTTTATATATATATATATATATATATATATATATAGAGAGAGAGAGAGAGAGAGAGAGAGAGAGAGAGAGAGAGAGAGAGAGAGAGAGAGATGAAAGATCAACTTATATCAAGAGTAACTTTTCATCCTCATCATTCATTTGCTTAATTGAAATCTAACAAATAAAATTAGTGACTTATTACAACTATTAATTAGATTTCAAGAAAATGAGTGGTAAAGATGAGGAATAACCCTAAAAGAGTTACTTTTTCTTCTCATATATATATATATATATATATATATATATATATATATATATATATATATATATATATATATATATATATATATATATATATTGCTATGTTAAAGGGTGATAATGATCCTCATGTGTTGATCTCGATATTTAATCTATGAGTACGATCCTTAGAGCCTATAGGACTTGGGTTAGCTAAGTTAGATGGAACATTTTGGATGTGGTGCGAGAAGCTATGGTTTGAAACATTGCAAGTTGAGATGTGTGGTTCGAGCAAGAGGTCTAAAGGATGGAAGACATCAGGTGTGTCACGTCATAATGGGTAGGTCGCACCCTACATTTCGAGACTAATAGTGTCAACTTGTACTTTTCAATACGCTCAAAGACAACTTATGATGACACATAAGATATACCTCATTTGAAAGTATTTTGGAAAGTTATGCACAATGAGACTATTAATCTGATGGTCAATATTGGTGTCAGCATACCAAGTTAGATGTTTATTAATGCACATGTATGAGACTGTGGCAAGTTTATTGCAAGCACATGTTTGAGACTATAACAGGTTGAGGTATACTTACTCCTTCTTATTTCTTAAAAGTTGAATCGTGATCAATAGTTGATCAACTGAGAGTATGGATCCCTTTAGTAATGAGGATGTGGAGATGGTGTTGGTGAAAATTGTATGCAATGAAAATTAAAACCTTTTTGCTTATATCGTAGTTATTATGAATGTTTGTTTGTTGTCTATTATGTGTTGGAGCGAGAGAGAATCTCAACTCTTTCATGGGGTGACATCGAAGAATACAACCTCACCTCACTCCCTTTTTTATATATATAGACGGGCGTCCCCACATCATGAAAATCGAAAGTAATGTTCTATTAGTTCAGACAATGTTTTTATTTTCCATGGAAGTGAAGAAAAAGTTCACTAATGTAGAGACCTTATCCTCCTTAATGTATTATCATGAGGCATACCGTTGATGACAACTTAGCTTACCTTTTCTGTTGAAGTATTCTTCATGTCTAATTGTGGGCACCCTATGCTAATCCTAGCATCAAGGACAAATACATATGCAACGTGTGTTTTAGCATTTTAGTATTATAAGAATTTACACTATTTCTCAAATAAATGCAGGGGTGGATTTTTTTAAGCAATTTTGTTTCCTATACTTGATATTTTTTAATAGTTTTAGTTCATGTGGTCACTAATAATGTTTTTATGACATAACGATCACATTAACCGTCTATTAACTTGCAATATCATCAAATAGTTTAACAAGATAATCACATATAATTTATTTTTGGTAAATTATATTTTAAATTTTTCATTAACTAATTTAAATCCATCAATAAATATGAGTAAATGATGGACTAAAAATACAGTTTATAAAAAAAAATTATACATGACAATCATTGTCAGAGTTTTTGGTGATAGTGATTGTTACGTAGTAAAAAAATGTGGTTATGATAAGATTAAAACGATTAACAAAAAGAAGGTATAAGAAATAAAAACACTAAATTTTATTTAGAAACTAAAAAAGAAATTCATACTAAATTTAGGGAAAAAATATACTTCTACTGTCATCCCTGCTCATACCAAATCACTACAAAAAAATCAATAATTTGTGGCGGTTAAAAAAGTCATTTATGGCAGCTAAAAATCGCCACAAAATGCATTTTTGACGATTAGGATCAACTATTAAGATTAATGATGTCAAAAAAAATTTGTGGCAGTTTTTAGATGAACGCTGGTAAATCCGCCAAAAAGTTGTGGTGGTTAAAAATTGCCACAAAGTTCATTTTTTGTTTTTTTTTTAATTTTTTTCTTTTTCTGCTGGTTAAAACACCGCCACAAAGTGAGCTTTTGCATTTTCGCTAGAAACTGTATTTTTTTAATAAACAAATTTATATTAATCTTTCTCTAGTTTTAATCATTTCCATTAGTTCTATAATTATTTTCGTTCCTATTTGATTAAGCATAAAAATTGAGATAATGTATTAAATTTCTATTCTCTCAAATTTCAATTCTATCATAATTATTGTAATTATTAATATTATCTTGTTTATTCTTATTCACATCACAATCTTCAAAATGATTCATTCTATCCTATAATTATACTTTGCACCAATAAGTCAATTACATATTTGGTAGAATTTGAATTGCAATTAAAAATATCAAACATAATTTTAACATGCATAAAACTTCAGTGTAATAACAAGCTCCAAGTTGAAACATTGTGCATGAATAATGTGTTCAAGTAAGGAAATCTAATTAGTCAAACCATTGAAAGTTTGAAACATGTACTACACCCAAAAAAGTATATATCAAAAGGAATTAAGCAACATATGTGAAGTTGCATGGAAATTACTATCTAATGATGATCCTCTTCTTGGTGTTGGCCCATCTTGTCCACTTCCTTCATCCTATAAAATAAAAATCATATCATGTCAAGTGTTAATAATATATTAAATTTAACAAAAGAATAAGATAAGTACTTACAACTACATTACTAGTGTTATGACCAAACATAGCACCCAACTCAAAATGAATATGCCCTTCCTTCATTTGGATGTATGCAAGCATGACATTTTTAATGTCTTGACATTCTCTTCAGAAGTTGTCAATTTGTCCCTTAAACAAGTAACCTCCTCTTTCAATCTAGAGCTCTCGACTGAATCAAAATTTGAAAAACTAGACCATGAACCACTAAAGCTTGTAGTGGACCGAAATGCAACACTGTGAAGACCTCCTAGTCCTAAGCAACGCACACGCCCATCATGGTCCTTTCCTAGCACTTTACCCACACTATCATTAGCTAAAATTTTTGTAAAGTTGTCACTTTTACTCATTTCTTGTGTCATCTTGTCCTATAAATTAGAAAAAACTACTACACACTAACACACAAACATAAGAGGATAAAATTAAACGCCAAATCAATCACAAAAAATTAGAAACATATGGAATTAAGAAATAGAAAGGAATCTCATAAATTACCCCAATAGACCTTGCCTCCTCATTGACATATGATCCATTTTTCTTCTTGTGAGTCGCAATGTACAGTTCTCCTCGACCCACAGCACGTCCAAGATTTACTTCCTAATACACGACACATGTAAGTCCAAAAGAACAAAAAAAAATATTTATTAAGACTCAAGAGAAAATCACAAAGTATTTACCATCTCATGTTGTTTTGTAGACAAAAGTTTTGACCCACTAGTATGAGGAATTTTTGCTTTTTTCTAACTCCAGTATTTTTCCTGCATAATTCCTATGAAATAAACAATTTATTAATTAAAATAGAAGCTAAAAAAATTAATAGTAACAATTATATGTTAAAATTACCTTATATTCTGGTCTTAGATGATAATCAACGAATGAAGACCACTGATCTTTTGAATTCCATTACAAACATTAGCAATTAATTGTTATCTGGATAATGAAGTATCATAAACACTATTCCACAAATTTGTCTTGCCATGCAAAGAAAGCAATAACGCTCAACAGCTGATTTTGGTGCTTGGAAATGAAACAAATTCTTGAAAAGGAAAAAAAATGTTAGCAAATCATAATTAAAGAGAACAAGGCTAAACAATTTTGGTGTATGCATATACCTTTACAATATTAAAGCAACCATCCTTGTATGATTTTGGAACATTTGACCAACTATCAAAGTTATTTGGGATGTTTTTTGAATCCATGGCAATACGTCCACAAGCTGATGAAAGAAGTGTAGCTGCTTCTCCATAGACTCTTAGTTGACTATCAAATGGCACGACTAGACGTTCACCACGAGGCATCACAAATACACTTGGTTTTGTTAGCGAAACCTTTTTGGTATTTCCTTGTTCATCTATCAAATGGTGACATGGCATTTCATTAGTAAATATAACTATAATTGATAAAAAATTTAAATTCAATTTATATTTCTATCTAACAAATAATAAATAACATAAACTATGCAACTAATAAGTGTAATATCCCATTCTTTTCGTAAATAAATTTAAAAATATTTTTAGTAAAAATAAATAAATAAATAAATATAGAGCAAATAATAGGCTGAGTACCCTAGGTATAAATAGCTATGTTAAGTCAGGTGTCTCCTCTTCGCCTCATTTTCGTTTTTCTCTTTTCTCCTCTTAAAACTCTTTCTTTTTCTCGCAGACCACCAAACCTGTCTCAGAAAAATGATGATATCGGATTCATTCATCATTGGATCGTCGTAAAATTTAAGCACCAAGTTTGCAACCCAATTCCGAGAACTCTCACCGTTGGGAATTTCAATATCATATTTGAACTGAGAGAAATACCTTTCGCATCGTAGCATTTTCCTTTCCCGTAGAAACCCAGAACGGTCTCAGTAAAACTATGATCCCGGTTTTGTTAACCGTTGGATTTTCACGAAATTTTGATTTGTTGTTCACGATTCAGTTCCGCACACTTTCACCGTTGGGATTTGTGAGATAATATTCAAGGAGAGAGAAAAATGTATCGCACAAAGACAGTACAAGTGGAGGCTTCAATCCCTTTTCTGTCTCTTTGACGTTTAGGAACTCTATCGAAACAGTCAGAGGAAAAAATGGGAGAAATCTCAGGAAACAGCTAGAGATGCTGCTATCGCTATTTGAAGACACGTGAGCCCGCTTAGAGGTAAGGGATGAGTTATTCACAATTGGGGATTAGTGAGAACATGTGTAGAGATCCTTAGAGTATCAATTGGAATGGTTTTGGGGTGTTTCCGTCATTTTTTTTTATTATATCCTTATAATTATAATCGTGAATTATATATGTTTGAAAAACCAATTGTTGTGAAAATTGATATGCTATTGTGTTGAGTATGAACCCTATAAATCAAACATTTTTCTAATTAGTATGAATTGATGAAATAAAGTAAGGAGAAATTTTGAGTGAGATATTGATTTTGTATTTTCTCTTTTTCATGCTTTTTAGGTTTTTTTATATAGGTTAAAATTAATATCATAATTGAAATTGACCAAAATGTTCATATAATTATTTAGAATTTGTGCATTGAAAGCTTACTTTGAAATTCGTGATCCAATATGATGTATGCTAGTTTATATATATATAATTAGTTATATATTTATTTATATTAATATTTTATGTAAATAATATTGTAGAGTTGTTATAGTATGGTTCCAAAAATAATTAAGTGTTAGAGTTTAAGAATATTATGGTTAGATTTGATGAACATGTGTATGTTGTACCTTATGAATATCATTAAGAATATTATGAGATGTTTAATTGTGTGTGTGATATTTGGTTGTGAATAAGTGGATGTGTTTAATACTTGATGTTACAATAATGGTATTGTGAGCTGTGAATTATACAATAACCCGACTAGTGTTTATGCGCAGTGTTAAAGAGAAAATGTAGGTTCCTAGTTAGGAACCAGTATTAAATTGTAGCGCAATGTGTTAAACGTGTTTGAAACATAAGTGTGAGGTCGTGGTATTGTGTAATTCATGAGCAGTGTTTATAAATGGAATATGTGATGGTGGATTGTGACACTATGAGATGTCAAATTGTGAATGAGTTTTGGTTGTGGATAAGTGTGTAATTAACACTTGATGTGACATTACTTGTGTTGTAAGCTATGAATTGTACAATAACACGACCAGTGTTATCTTGAGAAAAGCGTTGATGCGCAGTGTTAAAGAGAAAGTGTAGGTTCCTAATTAGGAACCTGTGTTAAAGAGAAAGTGTAGGTTTCCTATTTAGGAACCAGTGTTAAATCGTAGCGCAATTGTGTTGAATGTGTTTAAAACACGAGTGTGAGGTCGTGGGTATTGTATAATTCATGAGCAGTGTCTGCATGCAAAATTATTTTAGGGGTTGGACCTGAATCAGGAGGGAGAGGCCCTGACGGACTCTTCGGAGTGTAAGCCTTGGGGGTCACCGAGTTTGAGTGCTCCTTTAAGCCTATGTTGATCCCATATGGTTGAAGTATTCTCGCAAAACATCGTGACCCTGACTGGTCTCCCTATGATCTTACTTAGTGAGAGTGACCTGACAAACCCATTGTATGGTGTGTTTTGTTATGTACTCCTAAGCGCCCTAGGGTGGTTTTTCACTGACATGGGACCATATTACATATAGGTTTGAGTCTTAGCATAACTATCTCATGCGTTTGCTAATTGTTTATTATGAAATTAATGTGTTATTATGTCTTGATCAGAGCGTATGATTCTTGCGTAATGTGATTGATGATTGAAAAGTGTGATTATGGATGAAAAGTGAACTTTGAATGACAAAGTGGCGGAATTACGTGAGTTACGTGTAAGCAAGTTTTATTTGATTTATATGATATGTATATCTAGTTGTCTTGCTTCTCTATTAGTTAGGAATGTGATAACTCACTCCCCGTGTGTTATTTGGATCCTGTGATGATCTTGAACTTTGTGTTCGGGGGAGCAGATGACTAGGTAAATTGCTTTAAGGAACCTTGTGCTGAAGGACGTCGAGACACAACGCTCTGATAGGATGTGGCATTGGGGTATAGGGTTTTATATTAATTGTATGAAGTCTTAGACGACCTTGTTTGAGCTGAGATGACTTTATTATTTATTTGGACAAATTTAAATATGATGTAGAAGAAAGTGAATGTGAGCCTTTTATCCCTTTGAAAGGCTTGTATTTAAAAATGTACAAAAAAATACTTTTAATTAATATTTGAATTTTTATTCCTTTGTTAGTATATATATGAGGGGTAGAGGGTGTCACAATAAGTGCAAACTTTTAAAAAAAAATATGAACACTAAGTTACTAATCATTTTCCAATTCCTATTTCATTAAATAAAAATGATGTTGACAACAACAACTATACTTTGTGTAAAAACATATTGAAATTATTACCTATGACTTGTACAATCCATACTTTAGTAGCCTCACATCATGCACTTTTCTTTTGAGTAGATGCATGTGGTTGCTAGATAGGAGCCATAAAAGGAGGAATGTATGGTTGTTGATTAGAAGCCATGGGAGCCATAAGAGGAGGAATATGTGGCTGCTAAGTAGAAGCTATAGGAGGAGGAATGTATGATTGTTTGTTGAGTAGAAGTTGTAGAAAAAGTATGTGGCTAATGTGTAGGATCCATAAAAAAAGAAATATGTGGCTGGTGTGTAGGATCTACAGGAAAAGGAATATATAACTTCTGAGTAGGAGTCATAGGAAAAGGAATATATGGTTGTTGAGTATGAGCCATATGAGAAGGAATACATGGTTGTTGAGTGGGAGCCATAGGAGAAGGAATATATGGTTGTTGAGTAGGAGCCGTATGAGGAGGAAGATGTGATTGTTGAGTAGGTGCTCCTTTTTTTGGACGTTTAGGTTTAAGAGACATGACTACTTACACTAGAGTACACCACCAAGCAACTATAATTGAAGATTAATAAGAGAAATTAGAATATAATAAAGTAGCAACAAAACATAGCAAACATATATCAATACTAAATATAAATTTGACAATAAAGCAAATAATATATATCCATAAAAACATATGTCAATGAAATTGTATCTTACCAAATAAATTAATTCATGAAACAAATTAATGTCTGGTTATTCCAACATATTTACATCATCTACATCATCCCTTGCTAAGGTTATTGTTTCTATTTCATTTGCAAACAGATTACTTAAATCTTGCTCATGGTACGACTCACTTTCAAATGTTTTCTCCAACTTCTCCCATATCATACAAATCTCTTGGCATCATGTGGATGACAACACTTCAACCCTTATTTACCTTATCATCAACATAATACACCATTTGTGCTTGTGAAGCTTTTATATATGGGTCATGTTCTTCACATTCACTTGTGTGAATACATTGAGAAAAATTCATTGAAGTAAATTGTCAAGCATCCTTTCTAAATCCTCTAAGGCGTGTAGTATTTGCCCATTTGCACCTAAATAGGACAACTCTAAGAAAACCATAGTAGTTAATTTTAATTATGTCCTCCAACTTCCCATAATAAGGCAAATCTACTTGCCTCAAATTTGCATCAGAGCTATTTGTAACACATGAAGTGTTTGAAGTCAGAAAAACTCCATTATTTTGGGTATTTAAACCTTCATCTCGCCCTATGGTCCTAAACTAAAGTCGTTGCTGTTATATGTAGTATATCTTCTTGCAATTGACATCAGGCCTATAGCTAGATGCTTTATTTCATCTAGAACTGCATTTGTAATGTCTAGATTTGTAACATAATTAGGGAATCATGTTAGTCACTAAATTACATTATAATTTTGACATTAATTTTTTTTTAAACTTACCCAAAGAAGAAACTAGTTTGCAAATTCCTTACTAACTATCTTTTCTAACTGTATCTGAAAGTCTCTGATTCCTCGTCCTCCTTTTGGTGTATGTTTTGAATTCACTACCATAATAAAATCCACTTTTAAATTCAATACACAACTAAAATCTTACTTTCGCAACATGTAATATGTCTAAGTACTTACTCAATGTATGGCTGGACTTGTGGACAATTTAGTAACAAATATCAATGTGCTTGTGTTATCTCTAATGGGGGTAAGAGTGAAAGTTGATGAACTTCCCACTGGTCTGCCTAATTATGGATAAATGATTTGAGAAGTTTCTTTATCATTAGGACAGTCATCAACATGCCTTTTTCTATTCAACCTTGACTCGACCTCTTCATATAGCGAGTAAAAATTGAGAGTCTCTACAGCCAAATAAACTTCACTTATGGACCCTTCTAGTTGTGCCCTATTCCGCAGAAAGGACTTCAAATGTCCTAACATCCTATCACAAAAGATAACAATAATTTAATTAATATATACTTTAAAAAATAAGTTAACCATAACAAAGTGTATTTACCTCTCAATTGGATACATCCAGCGATAATGCACTGACCCTTCTAATTTCACTTCTTCAACAAGATGACAAGTTAAATGGATCACCACAGTGAAGAATGATGGAGGTAATAGGATTTCCAAATGGCAAATTGTAAGCACAATTTGATTTTGTAACTTGTCAAGATTTGAGACGTTCAATCTTTTACAGCACAACTCCTTGAAAAATGAGCAAAACTCTACGAACACTATAGTCACTTGATCAGGTAAAATATTGCATATAGCTATTGTAAGTAAATGTTGCATAAGGATGTGACAATCATGACTCTTAAGCCCAAATATCCTAGAGTTTTGATCATCAATGCAACGGGATATGTTACTTGAGTAACCATCTGGCATCTTCACATTCTTTAGTGTAGTGAGAAATATCTTTCTTTGTTGTCTTGTCATTGTAAAAAATAAAGGAAGATATTTTCCATTTTCATCTAGCCAAATATCTTTTTTTATTCCCATATCTTTTAGATCTTGACGAGCTTGAAGATGATCTTTTTATTTTTCAGCATTAATCAATGTGTGCAACACATTGTCAAAAACAATCTTCTCAATGTGCATAACATCAAGGTTATGGCATAAAAGATTATCCTTCCAATAAGTAAGATTGAAGAATATGATACTCTTCCTTTATTGCTCCTTCTGACCATCTGGCTAAAAGATCCTTTTAGAAGTTACATTCATATCATCAAGCTGCTTCAAAATGTCTAACCCGGATAACAATTTTGGTGCATCCCTTTCTTCAATTGTGCCATCAAAGTGCATCTTCATCAATCTAAATCTATGACCTCTCTCCAAAATTGTCGATGACCCATGAAACACCATTTGCTACTAGAAAATAATCGACAAGGGAAAGCATCAAAGTTACAAGATGGGTAAGCATATCCAATATAAGTATTCCACCTCGATAAATTACAAAGTCCAGGGAAATCACTGATTGTCCACATGAGAGCTACTCGTATTCTAAACACTTCTTTCAAAGAAGAATCATAAGTTTCCACACCTTTTGTCCATAGCTCATTCAACTCATTGATTAGAGGTTGTAAGTACACATCTATCTTATTCCCTAGCATTTTTTTACCTAGAATGACCATAGAAAGAATCAAAGAAGATTGCTTCATGCACTCCTAAGGAGGTCAGTTGTATGGAATTAGAAGCACGACCATATACTATGCTTATTATTCATGGTTCGGTATAGGCTGAAGCCATCACTTGCAAGGACAAGGAGAACATTTCTAGGTTCTAAAGCAAATTCAGGGTGAATTTGATCAAAACTCTTACATGCATTAGAATCTCTTGGATGCCTTAACAATCCATCTAGGTTGCTATTTAAAAAATGTCATCTCATGGACTTTGGTATTTTGGAACATGCAAATAACCTTTGTAACCTTGGTTTCAAGGGAAAGTATCGCAAGACCTTTGCTTATACGTTCTTTCTACCTCGGTATGGGCTGAAGCCATCACTTGCAAGGCCAAGGAGAACATTTCTAGGTTCTAAAGCAAATTCAGGGTGAATTTGATCAAAACTCTTACATGCATTAGAATCTCTTGGATGCCTTAACAATCCATCTGGGTTGCTATTTAAAAAATGTCATCTCATGGACTTTGGTATTTCGGAACATGCAAATAACCTTTGTAACCTTGGTTTCAAGGGAAAGTATCGCAAGACCTTTGCTTATACGTTCTTTCTACCATTAGTACCTTTGGCTTTCCATCTAGATTTTTTGCAATGTTTGCAAATCTCCAAATTTTCATCTTCTCCCCAATACAACATGCAATTCTTCGGGCAAACATCTATCTTGGTATAATTAAGAAAGAGCTTGTAGATCACCTTCTTTGCCTCATAAAATGAAGTAGGAATCTTTGCATATTCAAATGCATCTTTCAATAACTCCAAAATCATCATCATTGCTTTCTCAGTCATACCACACAAACATTTTATATGATACAACCTTAATAGAAAAGACAACTTTGAGTACTTTCGACACCCTTCATACAACTCTTTGATACCATCTTTAAGAAAATCAACAATTTCTTCATTTACTTCATTAGGCACAATGTCTACAAACTCATATGCTTCTTCATACATATCAGGCTCCACATCATGGTGTTTATTGTTCCCAAATGCATCATTTATCATATCTATCACTAGATTTTCATCTTGTAATGGTTCATCTATTGCTTTAATGTCCCTTAATTTCACTATTTCATATATTTTGCCATGCCATATCCAGACTTTGTAATTTTTTGGGAATTGCTTACAAATTAAGTGGTCAAACACCACATCTCTAGTTTCCCATCTATCGCAATGACATTTACGAGCGACACGGACACCTTATTGCATCATTGACAGAGCGGTTCTCAAATGCAAAATCTAGAAAGTTATTTAACCCCTCTAGATATTCAGTTGTATTTTAGGGCATATCAATCCATGATTTATCCATTATTCAGTTATTCTGGTAAAATCAATAATCAGTTTATAAATTAGAACATAGCCATAAAATGAAAAAGCTTAAGAGATCAAAGGAGCAACAATACATGAAAAGAAATTCTTGAAACAAATCAATAATTTTTAAGAGAAAAAGAGAAAAAAAACATATTGGTGCAAAGGTTTAGACTTTAGAAAACTATGAAAATGCAATTCTTGTAACAAAGAAACACAATGTTCCACCAAGAGTCCTTTATTAATCCTACAAGTAAATCTATAGTATCTTAATTATTTGCTCCTTTAGAAATTCTGGATATGTTCTTGAACATTTGGAATTTTTTATCAAGCTGATTTCAACTAAATCATTCTTCAATGCAAACTGAGTTCAAATTAACAAATGAATATTGTACCTAAAATGAATAATCACAACAGTAAAGATAATGAAGCATCCTAAGAAGTGCATTAAACAAATCCAAGATTTAGAAAAGCTCTCTACTTACTGAAATTTTTGGCTTTATGGTTGCAGCCTTAGTATGACCAAATCATTTGAAAGAGCAGCAACTAACAAGGCACGTGCTATAATTATACTGCCAACAAAAAGAGATCGGTAAAAATTGATCGTCTTAGCTTGTTATTGTCGGGTGGTTATAGTCAATTATTGATCACTTATTTTTTTTTTAAATCAAGATCAGACCTTATCTTATGAAGGGTGTGAATGTGATTATGTACGTAAGTAAAGAAAAGTAAACTAACATAGTAAATTGGCAGATAAAAGTGCATGAATACGTAAGATGGCATTAACTATCAAAGCATAGAAGGCATAATTAAACTTGTAAGGAATTTACCATGACTAGATTATGATATCTCCAAAAGATTACTTATTTCCCTTATTTATGGTCCTCCATTGTGTAGTTGGGAGAAATGAAGCCAATTGATCATGAGAGAGAAAATGAGTGGCAGGGTGAGGGAGCTAGATTCTAAAACACCATATACTTGATTTTTTTTTTTTTAATTTGAGAAAACAACAAAACTTTCATGTCTTATTACCTCTGTGCTTATGCTTGCTCTTTCAATTTTAGAATTTATGTCACCAAGTAACATCTTAATTAATTTCAGAATTTATGCCACCAAGGAAAATAATCCTAAGTAAATTAAAAAAATTTATTTTATATAGTTAAGTAAATAAAAAAAATAACGTTACCAGACTCTTATATTTCTTATGAAACCATATATTTTTTCTCTTTTGATAGAAATTTTAAAAAAATAAAGAGAGGAAAAAAACATTTCAACCCATGTTGGTGCAAATATTGAGGTAATTTATTGGTGATAGATTGAAAACAACATACTCATAGTTTGATCACATTATTGCATTCAAAATATATGGTCCCGGTATTAAAAACTAAAGTGATAAAAATTCTAGAACATACTCGTGAAATTTGTTGATTGGAAGATACTATATGTCTCTCAGGGAAATAGAAAAATCTAGATAGATTTGGAAATATTGTTTTAGACTGTCGTTAACATTAAATTAATAATGTCAAACCAACACATATAGGCTGTGCAACATTGTTAACCGTAAATAGCTTGCTGCAAATCAATTGTAAACATCACTTCCGTAATAGCTAGAGGCCTTTTCCTTCCAAATTCTAGTCTATTGTCTTACTAGTCCTCTTATTCACTATTTAACTGTTTCATAAAATAATTTATTTTTCTAATTATACTATTTTTATATTTTCAAAAACTAACAATAGCATCATTTTTAAGCAAAAGGGTTAATCCAACAGGGAGAGTGATTTGGATCATAAAAAATTCTTTAAAAGTTAACCCACTCGTTTTTGAAAATCATTTGAAAATTTAAATTTTAAAATAAATATAAAAACTTGAACAGTACAGTAATTCCTATTCTAACTCCATGAAAATTAAAAGAACTTGCAAATCAAGCATGTACTTATATCATCTAGAGCATGTCGTTGTAGAAGTTGTTATGCATTTCCAGTCAACATCACTATAATTTATATTACAGTCAATTTACATATCAAGCACAAGCCAAAGCTTTCTATCATATATCCTTTGGTCTCCTTGTGAAATATGGCAGCAAAAAGTCTCATCTTACGGCCAAAGTAAAGCACCAAAGGCATGTGTATGCCTAAACATATCATGATTTTGAAAAGTCCACCTATTTCTCTTCAATTACTTTTGTTTGGTATTATTACACAACACACATAGTTCAACTAAAAAGTACTCCAAATTCATGGTCATGGAGAGTAAAAGTACAGGTACACAAATAGCTTCAACGAAATTGATTATGGACACATTCAGCCAAAGAAGTTACTCATTTAGGGGGAAAAAAATGAAAACTTAGTTTTTAGTGTATTCTTTTTCTATTTGATGATCAATAGCTTGCTAGGGCAATAAGCTCAGGAACAAAACTTGTACCGTGCAATAATTCCTATTCTAACTCCATGAAAATTAGAAGAACTTGCAAATCAAACGTGTATTTACATCATCCAACAACTTATTGTTGCGGTTAGAACCAAAGTAAGGTGAAATCTACAACAAAGTAATAAGATATTAGTTCATATAGAGAAGAGTAATTTTGTGAGAGGAGACAACAAAATTGAAGGAAGTCATTATTCAATCAGGACAAATTACATCATCTTAGAAACCTACGTTACCACTAGTTAAAATATAAATACATCACATTGTAAAAATCCGAAAATTCATAACAAAATTAGATATTAATTAAATAGGTGTTTGAGTATATCTAAATGATGCAAAACATGTATTCTTACTCTGAGAAAAAAAGCTTATCATAATTCCTTCAATAACATAGTAGAAATATGAGCTATGCGAGATTATGATTTTTTTTATAAGATTAGCAACAACACTTATATAGGATAATTAATTGGCCATATAAAGGACGACCTCGTCTATAGTAGGAAATCTGTTACTTAATTCCTAGTAACAACTTATTTATTGTTCCCTTAAGCTTGAGCAATGTAATTTTGTCACAAATAACATTCAAGAAACCCCTTTAGTTTCTCCACTCTGCTTGAATCCCATGGTTTACAGTTCTATTTATTGATGTTGCCATGAAAGCATATCTTAACAAAACAGAGTTACATGAACACTACCTGATCAGAGAGAGAGAGAGAGAGTTGCACGAACACTTCCAGATCTACGAGAAAAAAAGTGTTACGTCAACGATTCCATATCTACAACAAAGAGAATATGAACATTTTGGACACATAACTATATCTGAGTTTGTAAATTGCATTGAGAATAGAAAAGAATGCTATGCAGAATCCTAAATCGAAAATGAGAGTTGGAGTTTGGGTGCTGGTATTTTGCCATAACAAAGGTTTACACTATTGAGTTGTAATTTTTTAAAAAATAATAATAATATATTGCTGTTAAGTGACACGCGTAATATAAGTTGGTAATGATCGTTAGTTTTTTTTGTAAAAAAAATTATAACATTTGTGGCAGTTTATTGAGATTGCCAGAAAAAACAGCCAGAAAAATATTATTATTTTTTTTTTGTAGTGAACGAACGCAAGGAGGACGGGACCATTATCAACTGAACATGACATTGTCACCAGTTACATTCTGCACTTATAAAGTATCAAAATTTTTGTAGTTTTCATAAGATATTTTGAATTTAAAAGGTGGCGGGGTGTTTATACTTTATACACGTGCGGCTGGTTTATGATAATTGCATATGGAAGTTTGATTAATCATTGAATAATAAACAATTTTTTGTTTTTAAATATCGCAACCAAATTTGGCTTCCTGATTCCTTTCTTGCTAGCTAGAAGGCCGCCACATAGCTAACAAGAAAGGGATAAACTATTGTGGAGCAAAGAATCAAAGAGGAAATATTCTGTCATTGAAATAAATTTTAATAATCTATCGCTCCAATATATTTTAATGTAACGTGTTACAATTAGTAAGCATGTCAGTTTTATCATATATTAAGTTCTTTGTTGAATTTCTCAAATCCTATAGTTTATATTTTTACAGTTGTTAGTTTCTACAAGTTTCTATTGGGTTAAGATTCCCTTAAAACTAGTATTTTAACTCTATAATGTAAGGGTAATTTTATATTTACCTAATACTTACAAAATGAAAATAAATCAAAAATAAAAATATTATATATCTTAAAAATTAAATAAATATTTTGAAAGAATAATTAAATAGATTTTTTAATTGTTTGTTTATTATAGTTTAAAACAAGATAAAAAAAAGTCATACAAATGTTATTATTATATAAAAAATCTACATTTTAGCGTGGAGAGATGAGAAGAGTGGGAGAAAAAGAAAACAATTTTACTCTCTGATTGTGAGTAAAAGTCACACTCAAAAAAGAGAGCAAAGAATATAAATTTGAATCAATTGAGAGAGTGAGAAAAAAAACAAACATATTCTTCAAATTGTGTATTTTAATTTATATATAGAAAGAGAAAAATTTCACAAATTAAAAAATGATTTATGGTTATTTATAAAAAAATATTATTGACATATATTTAAAATGTTATATTTTATGAAAATTTTGTATGAGGCAATTAAATAACTTAAAACTATTAATATATTAGTGTCCATAAATATCACTTGATAAAAAATAATGACACTAAAGAAATATATCATATATTAACAAAACTACTGATCATTGTAATTGTTTCCGGTAATACACAATATTTAAAAAAAATAAAATCTTAGTATAATTGAGTTTAATTTTTATATGTACCTTCACTGTAAAATAATTATATTAACCTAAAAAATTTTATACTAGGTACGACTTTTAAAATGTTTAGCGTAAATTCTAAAAAATTAGCATGTATATAATAACATGTGATTAAATAATGATATAAAAGAAGTTTATATTATTGGTAAAAATAATTTTACAATATCAAACATATAAAAAATTACAATTAATATAATTTTTAAGAGATTTATTGTAAAGGATAAAACTATGATTTAAGATTAGATTACAATATAAAATTTATATATATATATATATATATATATATTAATTTCTTTTTAAATTTAAATATTTTTAAAGTCTACGATAAATGATGAAATTTTATTATGAATTTTTAATAAATTTCTTTCTAAACTTAAACATGAGTTTTTATTTTGAGTTTTCTATTATCGATTAAGTGATTTAATATAATAAAAAAAATTATTAGAAATCCAAAACCATCATTTTAAACATATTTAAGTCTTCTTCTTTTTATCTTCTTCTTATGCTCCATTATACTCTTAATGAGTGCACAATGATATTTTTGTATTAAAATATGACCTTGATGTTTGTTATAGGATCTCCCGTATTATAGGTAACATGATAACTTCAACTTAACCAGCATATTTGTCAGCTAGGAAAGGAGTACAGTATATATTTTCCTTTTCGATGTTTCCGTTTGGTTCTTACGAGTTACATCAAGAAAACCTGACTACTGCCACCTAAAAAAAACAGCTTTTTTTAATCAACGCCCCAATATACGTGTTGCTTAATCTACAAAGATGATGTTGCTTTCCTCAGTGATGATCCACACATGAAGGAATATGGTGTGGAAGATGATCCACAGTGATGAGAGAGTGAGATTAATCTATGTACTAGAAATTGTGTTGCACCACGCATAAACCACATGAAAGAGTGACTCATTGCAGTTGCGTAATATTTTGTTGTATCTTTCCATCAAATTCTTCTAATAATTCTTATTGTTTGATAAAAAAAATTAGATAAAGATAGATCTATTTAACATATTAAAAACATAAAAAGTATATTCAACATTTTGATTAAGTAATTAAGAAAAAGATTAAAAAATATTATAAGAAAATTAGAATTATTCTTTTAGAATTAGGTCACAAATATTTGATCCGGATGAGCTTTAAATTTTCACTACACTCCATCTTGATCCAGTCACCCCCATCCCATGGTGCTCGACTGCACGGACATTATTAAATTGAAGCCCACTACTAAATGAATTTCATCACCTACCACAATTCAATGGCATACAACCAACTAACATCAATCAATACACAAGATCGATGAAACCACGAGCCCCATCCCCATTTCTTTTGGTCTTTTCGAAATGGACACACACACTCCAAATTTTATTTACTTTTCTCAAACCTACCAATAATGGACTCCCCACACCACACCACACCACACCGCACCATCAATCATAGATGACTCCATTTGTTTAGACTTCTCCCTAACCACTTACAAGAGAAGAGAAGAAAATAATGAAATAAACTTTTTAAAAATTAAAATTTTATTATGTACAAGTTAATTTGTAGAAACTCACATCATCCAATTACAATGTTTAGGGGAATGTGTTTAAGCAACACGGGAATAAAGATATCAGGGGAACTCAGTTGCGGCAAATGACCCTCCGTGGACATGACCTCAACGATGGACGCACCTCCAATGTGTTGGTGGAGGTACTCCGCGACCACGACGGGAACCGCTAAGTCCTTCATGCTCTGGATGATGTGGCATGGGACAGTGACGAGGTTCAAGATTTGTCTCATGTCGCTTCGAAAAATGGTCTGCAACACGCTCAGCGCAATGTCGGGTCTCATGTTGAACAAGGTTCGGCTGAATTCCTGCACCGCCACCGACTCCATATCCCCGCCAATGGCCATCGGAGCAAACCCTGAGCACCATGCCTTGTAATTCGCCGCCATAGCATTGAATAGTTGGTCCAAATCTTCTTGCTCAAACCCTCCAAAGTATTCCATGTCGTTCACATACCTTCACAAAACACCAAATTATTCAACAATTCGTTCTTAATAATAATAATTTTTTTTATTATTTGTAAGAATTAAACTCCAAAGTTTACAATTATTTTGAGTTGCTCAACTAACTAATGAAGTTAGACTTTCTTATTATAATAATATTAATAACTTTTACAATAATAGAAGAGCATTGAATTAAAACCTAATGAATGTATAATTGGCAAACACATTAAGTTAATGGGGAAGAAGAAAGAATTTTTAACATGATTAAGTTTAGAATTAAGAATTAGTTTTATTATCTCTGTCGTCTTCATAAAAGATAAAAAAAAAAAAAAACCTAATTAATGGGGTGAAAAAAGCATTGAATTGAAATTTACTAGATAGTTATAAACGAAGGTCAAATACATCATTATCACACAATCATTAAGCTTCAACTTTAAATCATTATGTAATGATTACCTAGGTGAAGCGGAGATCATGATGATTTTGGCGAACAGTTCGGGGCGAGAAATAGAAGCAACAGTACCGATCATAGCAGACACTGAATGACCAACAAAGATACACGAATCAACTCGAAGCTCTTCTAAGATAGCAAGCAAGTCATAGGCATAGCCTTCCAAGGTTGAATAGCGCTCAAAATCGAAGTAATCGGGGTTGGTGGTGCCAGCTCCCATGTTGTCGTAGAGCACGACACGAAACTCGTCGAGGAGATGAGGTACGAGGTGTTTCCACACGGATTGGTCCGTGCCGAACCCGTGAGCCAGAACTATGTGCCGCGTGCCGGATCCTAAAACCTTCACGTTGTGAGCTTCTTCCACTATCCCCATTTTTTTGTTGTTGTTGCTTAACTTAAATTAATTTCTCCCTTTGATTTTGTGTTTTGTGGGGTTTCTCTCTCTCTCTCTTTGGCTCGCTCAATGAGATTGACGCGTAGCTTCCCAAGTTTCAGACCTGGTTGCGTCGTATTTGTAATTAAGAAGCCTGTGATGGCAACGGAGAGAAGGACCAGACGAATAGAAAACTATATTTGAAAATGATACCCTCACATTATTTCTTTGCATCATCTTTTAAAAAATGAATAAAAGAACCTGTTGAATCGTATTTCTTATTCTATTATTTAAAAATATAAAAAAATGTGCTATTAAAATATTCTGTAACACACACACATATATATTCAGGGACAGATCCTGAAGTTTATCAAAGGGGTTGAAATTTTTTTCATAATTATTTTTAAATATCCAATTTTAATAAATAATAAGTTTTTAAAAAATACTTATTATTAATTTTATGAATAAAATTAGATTTTTTTTCTGTATAAATCGGGGTACTCTCGGCAAAACCAAAGATTAACCCAGATCGTGTCTAGAATTTCTAGGCCTCCAACAAATTTATATTTAAAAATTATAAGTTAAAATTTAATAATAAAATAATTTACACATCTCGTTCAATCAATTTAAACACCTCATTCAACAATAAGTAATTTAACCAATATCTTTGCAATATAATTTATCTCAAGTTAGTTTAATTAAAAAATAATTTTAATTTTCTTTTAAGAATGAAAACAATTACTAGTATTATTAATAATATTATGTAAACATTGCATTGCATGCATGTAAAAAAATTAATTTTAATATTTCTAATAAAACATTGATTTCTTTTTTTAGTACTTTGTTTGCTTCACCAACAAATTAAAGAAGATTGTATCAAATTAATGTATACTAAAACTTTAAAAATTAATATAATATTTGTTTAGTTCATTCTCATTTTAAATTTTCAACTACTACGAACTAAGAGTTTGGAAGGAACCTATATATAAGCTTAGAGCTTGGAGGGGGCCTAAGACAATGACCTCATCATTGGCCTTGTGATAGGCCTTGTGATAGCTACCACACTAGATTAACTCTCGAAATACTAAAATTCATTTAAGAAATTGACTTCTTTCAATAAATGTTTTTCTCATATTTATGAGTCAGAAGTCAAACTCATGACTACATATTTTTAAAAAATGTTATCTACAAATCATCCCACAACATGTTGGGTTGTAAAATTAATTAGAGATATGATCTACTAGTAGATTTTTTTTAAGCAAATATCAATTCAAAAACTTATTTTTTTATACATTTTCCTATATTAGTATTTTTTAATTTTATTTTTTCTTTATTTTTTTATATATACATAAAACATCCTTAAGGAGGGGAACGGGGCAATGCCCTTGCTTGTTCCCTAGATTTGTCCCTGCATATATGTGTAAAAAGTAATTAAAAGCAATCCAAATTAAAAATAAAACTTTTGTGGTATTGTATCTATAATGTATAGGATTTTTTTTTTTATAAAACCAATTAAAAGCATTCCAAATTTAAAACAAAGGCATGCTCTTTCTATCAATAAAATAATCTATTAAGTCCTAAAATGAAAAAAAATATTATATATAGGTAAAATATGTTTTTAGTCCTTAATTTTTTTACATTTATGATTTTGATCGTTAAACTTTTTGACGACAAGCCAATATCCTGGAACTATTTTCTTCGTTCAATGTTTTTGTTATTTTTGTCAATTTTGATTGTTAAGTGATGACATAATGTTTGTATTATTGTTAATGTATTACCAATTCATTTTGTGGTGACTAAAAATCAACAAAAATTGAAAAAAATCCATATGAAAAATGAACGAAAATGAAGAACACCAATAGATAATGAACCAAACAAAAAAAAAAAATCAGCCAAGGATGCAAATCATACGAATAAAAATTAAATCACCAAAATCAACCAATCTTGTCTTCCTCATCGGATTTGGAACTCTGGTATTCCTCACCGAAAAAAATAGTGAACTAGGTCACCTTCAACCCCAAGAAGCTTTGTTTTGTTCTTGCAACTTAGGCAACGAAATTAGACATATGGGCATGTGTTTTGATTGTCTACTCATGGAGAACAAAATCCGTCAATCAATTTTAAAGATTGTTGAACAATGAAGTAGAAATTTAAGAAGGCAGAAATCTTGTTTGCGAATCATGCCTAAAATTGATTTTGTTTTCAACAATCTCTCAAAATAGCCTTTCCAAAATTATGTTAGCATGCTTCTAGAAAGATTATTCCAAAAGTATAAAAAAAAGAGTGTCTTCCAAAATAGACTTTATGGAAGCATGCTAGCATAATTCTAGAAAAGGCTATTCTAAAAGTATGATATCATGCTTTTGAAAGGCTATTCTAGAAGTATAAAAAAAAACAATGTCTTTTGGAATAACCTTTCTGGATTTATGTTAGCATGCTTTTGGAAAGGCTATTCCAAAAGTATATTAGCATGCTTCAATAAAGGCTATTGTAGAAGTATAAAAAAAAATAGTGTTTTCCATAATAGCCTTTTTAGAATGGGTTCACATTTCTCACCTCCTTGGTCATCCTAACTCCCTCGCACCTTCTTCCCTGCACCATGATCGTCGACAGTGGTGTTGGCTATTGGTGCTTCCGTATAGTGATGGTGTTGGGTGGAGGTGAGGCACGATGGTATTGAGTGGTTGGGTGAAAGGATAGTTCGGTCTGATTGGGTCTTTTGGAGGTGTAGGGAGAGAAAAGGGTGCATGAAGTAAAATCCTCATGATTCCATAGAATCAGATTTCATTACTCTCAAAGGAGAGTTACTATTCTCACTTTCAAAATTATTATTTGCAGTACTCGTGATGACAATTTTTAAAATTTCAAAAATACCCTCTCAATAGAAATATAATTTTGTTGAACTACTATACAACAAAATTACATTTCTGTTGTTTACTAAAGGAAAAAATATATTAATGAAAATATGATTCTATCAATTTAACATAATCATATTTTTGTAAATTTATATTTTTCACCCCTTAATAATAACAAAAATATAATTTTGTTGCATAATAGTCCAATGAAATTACATTTCTGCTGTTTACTTTTTTTCACCCCAATTTACTAAAACGAAAGTACTTTCTTTGAGAAAGATGACTGGATTTACTAAAAAAGTATGCTTCCGTTGAGAAGGATACACAAATTTGATCGCAGTGTTGAAGTATATACTTGAAGTGTTGCTCAATTAATTTCAAAACGAGAATTATGCACCGTATTTATTCTTCTATTTTTTTGAATAAGCAAAAATTTCATTAATCAGAGAATAAGAATGACCACAAGAAGTGGCCATCCCATTACAGAGATTACAAAAGACAATGCTGCACAAAATACCAACGGCCCCAACCCAAAAAACGATAAACACAAGACAAAAACTGCCTACAAATTAAACACCCCTAAACTTAACTGCGAAAACCAATCCACTAATCAAAAAAGAAAATATGGAAATGAAGCTTGACACAAACCCGAAACTAGCCTTCAAAAGCAATTGTCACTGATTACGAAGCAACTCCGCCATGGG
Source organism: Glycine max (assembly GCF_000004515.6). Classification (NCBI taxonomy): domain Eukaryota; kingdom Viridiplantae; phylum Streptophyta; class Magnoliopsida; order Fabales; family Fabaceae; genus Glycine; species Glycine max. Next base: position 14,699,695 of record NC_038253.2, on the reverse strand, counting down.
ATATTTGAACAAGGCTGATGATATGGGGGAGGGAACGGGTGTGGGGAAATGAAACTAAGGGTAATCGAATAATTTCAAACGTTTTGGTAGTGAGAATAGCAATTTTGACAATGAGAATATCAACTCCCCCTCTCAAAGCAAGAGGGACCTGATCCAGAGAACCCAATAAATTCAAGAGCAGTAGTATTATTCAGTATTCGTCTCTTATAAATGTGGCATTAAGCCCTAAAAAATTTAATATAATGATTAGTTGAGCTTTCATACTTCCTTATTAATGTGTTAATTGTTAAAATGTTTATTAAATTTATATCTTCATGTCAGAGTAAGCTAATGTGTTCATTTAAATTTAGTTATAAATTTTGTACTTTCATTGAAGGGGTAAACTAACGAATATGTTTTTTTTACTGGAACTAACGAATATGTTAAAACTACCAAAATACTGTTAAATTGATTCGTGAAAACAATTAATAACAGACACATTTTTTAAATGTGAAAATTTCACATTAATCTATAAGAATCTCATTAATTATTAATAGATATTCATATGTTCAATCTTGAAAAGTTAAGATTGTAGATTTAACTTTTTTTTAGGGAATTATTGATTTAACTTAAATTTTCACTTTACTTCATAGTAAAATGTTGTATTTTCATTGTCAAAAGATAAACTATACTTGTACAATAAATTTTACAATCAAAAGAGAAAAAAAGAAAAAAGTATTAAATATAACAAATGATACGATTAAAATAAATAGACATAAAAAATGATATTATATATGCATCATATTTTTTTTTTTTATTTATTGGATGTATATGTGTCACATTGTTGTCAATATATTCAGGTAAAAGTTTTAAATTCTCAAAAGTTAACATGTCAAATTTGTTATAAACCATACATAGAAATATATTTTTATATAAAAAAAACTAAACCTAATTGATTGGACAAGGGTATAAAAAAATTTGATCAGCAAATGAATACTTATATTGAATAAAGGATAGGTGTAAGACCTACCTTCCTAATAGTTACAAAATCAATCAGAACCCATTCTAAAGATCCTTGTGATCAATCATTTAGGGTCAAACATTCAACAAGGTAACTAATGTCAAGGTCTAGAGCCCCAAATTTATAAGGCTCCCAATTTTTTTTTAATTTTTTAGTTTTTCAAATGAAAAGTCACTCAAGAGGGATTCAGTAAATCCGTTTCCTCTCTAGTCTCTCTCATTCTCATTCTTTCTATTCTCAGTTGTCTACTACTACATTCAAGCAATTATTTGACTTTTCAACTTTCATATAATCATATTCTAATTTGTGAATTGGTATACCCCACATCAAGTGACCAACTCCAATACTCCATCTCCAAGTGACAAGAAGAGGATACTCACAAATGTTGTTAAATCTCAAATTCTCAACAGGTTTGATCATTTCACTCATTTGCTTTGTATTTTAGTCTATAAAGCAATTGATTGAATTGAAATTAAATTGAATGAACATTTACAAATTACAATTGTTACATCTCATTTTTTTTAATGTTTATCGTTGTAGGTGCAAGCAAAGTGATTGTCACTATGGTTTGGATTTTGGATACTCATAGATGTGACGGTGCATAGTCATAGCTTAAAGAAATTTATGTTCACGGATTTAATTTTTCACTTTCCAGGTTTTATTGTTATCTTCTTTTAATTTTAAAATAATTGTGCTTGTTATTTTTATTTTAGTCTATCAGTAAAATATGTCAAATAAAAAGTATGCATCTGGTTTTAAAAAATTGAAAAAAGAGAAGAAGAAAAGAATTGAAAAATTGATTCAATCTCAACAAGGCGCTCTTCATAAATTTGTTACTATTCATAAAAAGGATGTTACAACTAGTTCAACACATACAAATATGACAGAAAATCCTCCTCTAGAAATTCCAAATAATATTAATACGTTAGAGTAAAATAGTGATAATGAAAACATTCAAGGGTAGAAAATCTTAACAATATGAATAGTCCTAATCCTAGTCAAGAACAAGAGGATAATGAAAATTTATAAGAAGATAGTTTAGAAACAAATAAGGAGCTCAATAGTACATCAAATGAAGTTTCTAAAAATATTTATGATCTGGGACAATGGAAAAATATGGATGACAACTTCAGAGATTTAATTGTTGACAATGGTCCAATTAGATATTCATTTTACTACCAAAAAGTAATACCAAATGGAGAAAATATGATCAAAGATGGCTAGTGTATTCAAAGGATTTAGATAAAGTGTATTGTTTTTGCTGTAAGTTGTTTTGCTCAAAAAGTAGTGCTTGTATTGCTAATCAATTAGTTAATGAAGGACTAGAGATGGGAAAAATATTGGTTCCAAGCTTAAGAGTCACGAAACAAGTTATGAACATGTAACTAATATGGATAAATGGGTCGAATTAGAAACAGGATTGGGAAAGAAAAATACAATTTATAAGGAGATCCCAGAACAAATTAACATGGAGAAAGAACATTGGGAGAAGGTTTTGGTACGGATTATAACTATAATTAAATATCTTTCTAAAAACAATTTATCTTTTCATGGGACAAATGAAAAAATATACCAAAAATACAATGGAAACTTTTTGAGTTTGATTGAGTTGTTAGCGGAATTTGATCCAATTATGCAAGAGCATGTTAAGCGTATAAAAAATGGTGACCTTCATAATCATTACTTGAGTAAGACTATATAGAATGAACTTATAGAATTGTTAGCTGAGTGAATAGGCAATTTAGTCCCTGAGATTGTACCCATTTTGCATATTAGTCCCTAACTTAATATTAAATTCAAAATAGTCCCTATCTTTTGCATAAGTATTGCAAAATAGTCCTTCCGTTAAATTTTAAAGTAACGCTGTTAGTGAGGTCAATTTTAGTGCCACGTCATTTGATGATGATAGAATGAGTGGCTTCTTCAAATTTGATGGTTCTGAACCAATTGAGGCATATACTACGAAAAAGAACCCACACACACTTGCACAAATAAAAAAAACCACAAATCCACAGCAACAATCTTATCTCTGTAGCCGTCAACACCAATGGGCGAGGTTTGCATAACCATTCTCTTTTCCTCTTTTTTTTTTCTTCAATTACCATCAATGTATCATTCTGCGTTCTGTTTTTTTTTTTTGTGTTTTGAATAGGAAGAGAAAAAACTAGAGGAAAACAAAGTGGAGGAGAAAAAAGCAAATGAAGAAGAAAAGAAAGAAGAGAAAAAACCAGATGAATCAAAAGATGACAAGAAATACAAGGAGGAATCTATACCGCCAGAAATCGTGCTAGGCACAACCTTTGCAATGCATGGACACTTTAAGCATGATTTCTGACATCTTTTAAGTTAGGGACTATTTTGCAACACTTATGCAAAAGATAGAGACTATTTTGAATTTTTCATTAAGTTAGGGACTAATATGCAACAGGGGTACAAAGTCAAGGACTAAATTGCCTATTTACTCGTTTTGTTACCATCAAATGATGTGACATCTTTTAGGAGGCACGTCCACGTGTCATGCCACGTCATCCTTTAGTGCCACGTTGTATAGTCCACGTGGCACTAAAATTGACCTCACTAACGGCGTTACTTTAAAATTTAACGGAAGGACTATTTTGCAACACTTATGCAAAGATAGGGACTATTTTGAATTTAACATTAAGTTAGGGACTAATATGCAAAATGGGTACAATCTCAGGGACTAAATTGCCTATTCACTCATTGTTAGCTCCTCAAATAAAAAATATTATACTAAAAAAAGTTAAAGATGCAAAATATTTTTCTATCATTCTTAATTGTACTCCGGATGTAAGTCATCAGGAGCAAATGACTCTTATTTTGAGGTGTGTTGATACTTTCAGTTGTCCCGTCAAAATAGAAGAATATTTTTTTAGAGTTTTTCCAAGTCAATGACACAACAGAAAAATGTCTTTTTAAGGAACTTACTCGGGTATTAAAAAATATGACCTTGATATTAATGATATAAGGGGGCAAGAGTATGATAACGGGTCTAATATGAAAGGTAAAAATCAAGGAGTACAAAAGAGATTGCTGGACATAAACCCTAGAGCATATTATACTCCTTGCAGTTGTCATAATTTGAATTTAGTTCTAGGTGATATGGCCAACTCATGTACAAGAGCCGTTTCTTTTTTTGGAGTTTTGCAACACATTTATTCTTTGTTTGATTCTTCGACCAAACGGTGGAAACTCTTACAAAAAAAATGTATATAAGTTTTCAGTTAAATCACTATCTCAAACTAGATGAGAATGTAGAATTGGAAGTGTCAAAGCCATAAAGTTTCAAGCACCAAAAATAAGGGACGCACTTGTTCAATTATCAAAAACTAATGAAGATCCTAAGATAAAGAGTGAAGCCATATGTTTAGCAACTTATGAGATGGAGAATTTTGAATTTTTATTGGGAATGAATATTTGGTATGATATACTTTTTGCTGTGAATTCTATAAGCATGATCATGCAATCCAAAGATATGAATATAGATGTTGCTATAGATCACTTAAGAGGCCTTATAACTTATTTGAAAAATTATAGGGAAAATGGTTTTGTATCTGCATTAGAATCCACCAAAGAAATGACTATTGAAATGGATATAGAGCCCAAGTACAATGAAAAACGTAAGATTCATAGGAAAAAAACATTTTGATGAGATAGTTCATTTCACTAAAGATTTTTTTCGCGTTGATTATTTTTTGTATATACTAGATCAATCTATTTCTTTTATTGAGAGTCGATTTGAACAATTTTTAGAATATGAAAACATGTTTGGATTTTTATTTGATTCAAATAAATTTAAAATTTTGAGTGAAGATGAATTGAAAAAATATTGCATCAATCTTGAAAAAAATTTGAGTTTTGAGGATCATTCTGGTATTGATGGTCTTGATTTGTTTTTATAATTAAATTTATTGAAAGAAGATCTAACAAATGAAATTAACACACCATTAAAAATATTGAACTATATAAAAAGGTTAGGTTCTTTTCCAAATACATACATTGCTTATAGGATACTATTAACATTACTTGTAATTGTTGCGACCGCTAAAAGAAATTTTTCAAAATTAAAATTAATTAAATCATATTTGAGATCAATCATGTTACAAGATAGGTTAAATGGATTAGCTATGTTATCTATTGAGAGTGAGATGTTAAAGTTACTTGATTATAAAACTTTAATAAATAATTTTGCAACTCAAAAAGTCAGAAAAATAACATAAAAATAAAAATTATTAGTCTATATTAACATTATAATATAGGTCCCTATCTTTCTTTTTTTTAAAAAAAAAAAGCAAATAATAGTGAATTATACTTTATTGCTGCAAACCAACTACAACTCACAGACTTCATTTAGGTAAAGCAAAACAGGAGGCTTTACCTCAATCACGTACTTATTGATATACATTGGTCTTAAGTCCTAACTTATTGATAACGAAGTAACAACAAAAGCAGCAATGTAAAATAGCAAGCAATAATAGATCATTATAGTGTAATATAATCATCATCATATTATGGATAGTTAGATACTACCATACTAGCAGGTCAAGTAGATAACTAAGCAATTTGATACTATGAAAATATATAGTAGCTAGTCGCATATTCGTCCATCCAAGTGGTTTGAGTTCTTGGAGAAGCTAGCAACATATATCAGAGTTTAGGTCATGGGTTGTATAGATTTTTTGAGCAAATCAGGTCATCCCTTTAACATCAAAAAGTAGAAACCATTCTCATATTTCATGAAGCAAAACAAACCCAACAATAAAATGTATATTTAGCATCTTAATTACCTTTACCCTATGAGCTAGTTTTTGGCACAACATTTGGATTGACAATCATTGGCCTTTGAGTATAACAGACTCTTTCTGAACTCTATCCAAAAAGAGGACTTAGTGGGCGATGTGGGATTGTGGGAGGATGGGTCTTGGCGATGGAGATTGGAATGGAGAAGGCAATGGTTCATGTGGGAGTTACCTATGGTGGAAGCACTCATGGAGGATTTTGGGAGGGTTACTCTATTGCAAAATGAGAATGACAAGGTGTTGTGGAAAAATGGTTCAACAGGGGTGTTGTCAGTTAAATTGGCATATCAAACTGTCTCTTTTAACTCCTCTATTGTTGAAAACCTTTGCTATAAGCACCTTTGGAAACTTTAATTTTAATTACGAAAAATGTGGTGGACTTTATTTGGAGGGTCTCTTTGAATAGATTTCCAACTATGGATAACTTATTGTCTAGAAGAATTGAAGTTCAAATGCTGGGATGTTCTAGCCCCTTTTGTCATGAGCTTGATGAGACTCTAGAACACCTTTTTTTTCACTTGTCAATTTGCAATAAGAGTCTGGAATCACCATTACTCTTGGTTGGGAATTTTCACTGCCCAACATAGAGAAACAATACATCATTTTTTCCAACATGATTACAGCTGGTTTGGATCATTGAAAAACTAAGTCTGGAAATCGGTTTCTTGTGCTTCGGTGTGGGAGCTGTGGTGTCACAGAAATAATATCATCTTCCTCTAACAATTACTGAACCTGAATTCTGTTTTGGAGGCTATAAAATATAAGTCTTAGGCATGGCTGGAGGCTACACTAAAAGCTTTTCACTTTTCCTTTTTTGAGTGGCACTCTAATCCTTTGACTTGTATCCAGTGCCTATAATGGATGGGAATGTATTAGTTGGGAGGGACACATGTTAAGTTGATTAAGTTGGGGCTGTTATGTTGTTAATTATCAATCTGGGAACTATTTTATTTGCTTGGGTTCGGTATTTTGGGGTTGATACTTAAGTTGGGTTTATGTTATATACGTAATTAATAGACACAAACATAGTGCAAGGTAGGATTTTATGTTGTTGCTTGCGTACACAACGGTATGATAATTGTATAACTTTATCAACTTGTTTTTGGTGGCCGCTACCACTGGTACCTCGATAATAATATATGTTTTGGCTTAAAAAATATAACTAGTTTTTTAGCTTAGTTAATTAGACTCAAACCCCACATTCTAACAATTAAAGGAAAAGAGAAATAAGAATGCTTTTATAATGGTAACACTCAAATTAAAGAAAAAATGAGGCAACCTTGTTATCCAATACGAGCATACTCAAATTGTAGGGCTTTTTTTCATCAGCCTAAATTGTTGGGAGTGTATTATGATTAATGAATCTAATGAGTTTATTGCAAAAGTATTTCTTTCGCACGTGTTAGACGTATGAAATTTCAGGTACCATGAACTAGTCTTGTGTATTTACTGAGTTTCTCACAGTATTACTAATCAATTAGAACGATAATGATGTTAAAATTGAAATTTATTTATATGAATAAATTCACAAGAGAATTTATATTTGTTCTGAAGTGTAGGCATTGTTGGTTGGAAGACATTCAAGTAGACCTATAGCCTAATTACAATGGGGCCCAATTTTTTCCTCAAGTTGGAAGAAATCAAGATTGATAACAGATATACGTACCACGCATTAATTAATGATTCTATAAAGTACACTATTAGAAAATATGCCTTTTACATCGGTTATTTATGACTTTCTATATCAATTTTTAATCGATGTTGAAAATACCGATGTTGAAAATATTATCGTTAATATCGGTTTTTTAAAATCAATGTTAACGTAAAATTGACAACATCGGTTATTTAAATAACCGATGTTATATAACAAAAATTACACCAAAAAAATATATGAATGTTGACAGTTCACATCAGTTTTTATACAAAACCGATGTTAACGTTTTGGATATTAACATCGGTTTTTTTAAAAACCGATATTGTTATTAAGAATTTTTTTAAATACACTTTCTGTTTTTACAAAAACATCCAAAATTTAACCTGTAAATTTCAAATCAGAACACACAACACAACATATATCATTTGCATTCTGCTTTCAAACAGTTTTTAGCAGAAAGCTAACTAGTAAACTATCAATTGTAAAAAATTAATTGGTAACTATGAATAAATAATTTATTAATAACTATCAATAAAGAATATTCAATGTTAAAATGAAACAACAATTGTAAAAAATGTAAAGCAAGCTAGTAAACTAATTAAGTAACCTAAAATTACATAGTTCCTTAACATCCTAAGTTTGATTTCTAACTTTGAGATAATACTGTGTCCACTGGATGCGAAGCGCCTTCAATCTCTATGCTTCCAATGGTCTAACATCATTAAAATATTGCATGATCAAATAAAACATAAGTTAATAATGTAATACCAATGATAAGAAAATCAACTCTGTTTGAAATAAACAATTATCGTTTTTCAATTATTCTTGAAACTTCCTAAGATTATAGTGGATATCCAGTGCATGACATAATAGTCACACTCAGTGTTTCCTTTTTGTCTATTACACTAAATACATAATGAAATTTGAATATTAAACGTTAACTACAATTAGTGTACACATACATAAAATATATATAAGTAGAAATTTTATTTAAATCACGTACCTTAACAACAATCCACCTAGCACCAGCCTTGGATTTAAGTTGTGGAGTATCATCAAGTCCTTTCAAAGCACTGTTGAATATAAGGAACATTAAAATATTGATGTTGTTGAGTAATGCTAATGCAAATGTATTGAAAAACAATATTGACATGTTAATTATTCCTTTCAGGTAGTTGTCTGGCCTGTTATGCAAGGAACAAAACCAGACAACAAGATTTTCCTTAGGCAAAATGTCGACCATTTGTCAGTGTGCGCTGCAGTGGAGACCAATATGGGTTATTGTAGTATTATACATTATTTAAATTCAGTTGTTCAGTTTTACTTATCCATTCAAGTAGGCTCCAAGGTAGACATTGCGTTTTGAATTCTGCATCTAACTCTTCATGTAACTTTCTAATTCAAATTGCGATTGTCCAGATCTCTAAATGGATCGTGGCTCGAGGAATCCATACACATCGGAATTCCTCACTCACATACTTGTCTCAGTCAAATGTCTATTGTTGTTAACACAAAGTTAATTATGTATAAATTTAAAACAATAACTTAAGTAATTAACAATAATCTAAATTGACTTACAGAATTCACAACTGTATAACAGAGATGCTGAGACATTGACCACCGTGTGCTATAACAGAGATGCTTCAGGGATATCAAATTCAGCCTGATCACAAATAATAAATTAGGTTTTATTGTTAGTAAATTATAAATTTTGGCTAATAAAGAAAATGAAAGATGAAAACTAAAATACCTGAATAATCTCCCATATCAAATCCTTCTGAGTAGTAGGGACTTCCTTCCAAGTCTCGTATGTCATGTCGACCTTATCACGAGTGACAATCCCCAAATATATTCTTAATTTCTTCTTGTGGGGATTGTCAGCATTCCCAGTCGCAGGATCGACGTGGACCACCGGTCTCTCTGCCCCAGGTGGTCTAGTGGCCAAGGATCGTAGTCGTGTGGCTTTACGTGTCCGCTTAAAGGTAGACGGAGTTTGTGATGCTACTACAAGAGGAGGAGGAGGCAAGCCAGGTGGAGTAGCCATGGGCCTATAAAGAAAAAAACTTGAGTTAGTTAACATTATCAAAAAATTGAATCAGTTATGTAAATGAATGTACCGAAATGAAATACATAATTAGAAAATTACATTAGACGATTTTAATTAATTTTCCTTCATCATGATCATTACGATTAGCATGAACGTCGTCAGCTTCTTCTTCTCCGACGATGTTAGGAGTCATTTGTGTGGACAAAGGACTAACATAAGTATCAATTTATGAATCATCATCTTCTACATTAACACCAATTGTTTTCCTGTGTAGAATCAGGGATCACCTTTCATCACAAGGGTCTTGAACATAAAATACCTGTTTAGTTTATTCTGCCATGATGAAAAGGTCATTGTGGTAAGCTAGTTTCTTTAGGTCTACCAACGTAAATCCTATAATATCGGTCCGCACACCAATGTTGTTGTCAACCCATTTACATTTAAAAACACAAACAACAAATTTGACATAGTTAAGCTCCCAAATTTCATCAATGAACCCAAAGTAAGGGATGGAAACTACACAGGGATTGTCATCATATACACTGACGAAGTGTTGAGATTCAGCCCTTAGGGTAACCCCACTGTTTTGCATTGTACTTTTCTCGTCTTGTGCTTTTGTATAAAAGGAATACTTGTTTATGTCATATCCTTGCCAAGTTATAACATTTCTTTTAGGCTCATCTGCTTGCTTTCTTAATGTTTCAGAAGCATTTTCATCAGCAAAGATTGTATCTTTAAACCAATAAAAGAAAGACTTGTTATGCTTTTTCAAGACCCAGTTCTTTGACATTTTTGGATTACTTTGTTTGACTAAACCTTCATGCTGAAGTATGTATGACAAAACTTCATTACTGTTATTCAAGACATACAAGTGAGCTTCTAACAAATCTTCTACACTTGGAGTGATAACATGTAATCCTCTTGAACCCTTACCGTCTACTCTGTCGTCATGTCGAGACTCGGGAAGCCCAACAGATTTAGCCTTTTCAATGTACTCTAAACAAAATTCAATGGTTTTTTCTGCAATGTACCTTTCAACAAAAGATGCTTCGGAACGATGTAGATTCTCCGTATATCCTTTTAAGATCTTCATGTATCGCTCAACCGGGTACATCCATCGCAAATAAACAGGACCACAACATTTAATTTCTCTGACCAGAGGACAATTAAGTGAACCATGATGTTAAAAAAAGCAGGAGGAAAATACATCTCCAACTAGCACAGTATAATTGTAGCCTCGTTTTCCAGGTCATCAAACTTGACAAGATCAAGGACTTTGCTACATATGACATTGAAGAAAAAGCACAGGTGAGTTATGGCTAACCTTACTTTGTTAGGCAAAATGTCTCATATGACCACAACTAACAATTGTTGCATCAACACGTGACAATTATGAGACTTTAACCCTACCAGCTTAAGCTCCTTTAACTGCACAAGGCTCTAAATATTTGAATAGTATCCTTGTGGGACTTTGACCCCCCGCAGACACTGACAAAAACCGATCTTCTCCTTTTTCGACAAAGTATGACAAGCTGGAGGCAAGTATATTTTTTTCCCTTCAGACCTTGGATGCAACTGCGATCGTATGCCCATCTCGACTAGATCTTAACGGGTATTCAAACCATCTTTCGGCATGCCTTGAATGTTAAGGAGCATCCCAATGACACTATCATATACATTTTTCTTCACATGCATAACATCAATACAATGTCTAATGTCAAGGTCAGACCAGTATGGAAGATCAAAGAAAATAGACCTCTTCTTCCATATGCAAGTCTTACTTTTTTCCTTTCTTTTGGGTCTTTCCAAATATAGTATTCAAGTGTTGAACCTGCTGGAAGACCTGCTCACCAGTTAACGATATCCGCGCAGTTTCGTGTTCTTGACTTCCATTAAATACTTTTTTCAATCGCCTGTAAGGGTGATGAGGTTTTAGAAAACGCCGATGTCTATTGTACACTTTTTTTCTACCATGTTTCAGTTGTATGTAGCTTGTGTCTTCTTCATAGATGGGGCATGCATGATGACCCTTAACACAGTAATCGCTCAGATTCCCATATGCTAGAAAGTCATTAATGGTACAAAAAAACATTGCACATATTTGAAAAGTCTCATTCCGAAACTCATCAAACACTAAAGTCCCCTCGTCCCACAACTTTGTCAGGTCTTCAATCAACGGACTTAGATAAACATCAATGTCATTTCCTGGCTATCTTGGGCCCGATATCATCATAGACAACATCATGTATTTTCGCTTCATGCACAACCAAGGAGGCAAATTGTAAATTACTAGTAGAACTGGCCATGAACTATGTTGAGTGCTTAAATTGCCATATGGATTCATTCCATCACTGGCTAGTGCAAGCCTAAGATTTCTTGGCTCTATGTGAAAATCCAGAAACAACAATCTATCTTCTTCCACTGGGAGCAATTAGCCGGATGACGGACCATTCCATCGCAGTTTCTGCCATTTGCATGCCATGTAAGGTCTTTAGCGTCGTCTCCATTAGCAAAAAGACGCTTAAACCTTGGAACGATCGGCAGATACCACAACACCTTCGCTGGAGGGCCCTTCTTTGAGTTTTCATCACTACTACACTCGTCATCATCCTTGACTTTGTACCGTGATACCCCACACCTAGGGCATTTGGACATTTCTTCAAATTCATGTCTGTACAGTATGCAATCATTGGGGCAAACATGAATCCTTTGATACTCCATACCCATTGGACACAATATCTTCTTGGTCTGATAGTAACTTTTAGACAACGTGTTTTCCTCTGGAAGCATATTGTGCACTACTTGAAGCAGTGAACTAAACCTTTTGTCACTCCACCCATATCTGGCCTTCACATTAACCAAACTTAACATTGCCGGCAACAGCGTCAACAAATTCTTGCACCCCGGATACAAAGGCTTCTTTTAATCACTTTGTAATGTATCATACATAGGAGTGTGTGCTTACTGAAAAGACTCTTATCCAAGGTCATGAATCATATCCTTCAAGCGATCTCTCATTTGTACATCAAACGGTTCATATTAGAACCCATTCTGCATGTCTATCATTTCACCATGCCATATCCATGTCGTATAATTCCTCTTAATCTCATCGCACAATAGATGCTCCCGTATGTCGTCCACTATTTGTCGTCTTCCGTTCAAACAATTGATGCAAGGACAATAATATTTCCCGTCCTCATCCGGTCGACTTCTTTCAAAGGCACATTGCAAGAACTCTTCAACGCCTTCCTCATATGCAGGGCTCATGCGACTTTCATTCATCCAACTTCGATCCATCTAAATAATAACTTCGTGATACTCACAAAGTTATTCGATGTATGAATATCTCACTTTTTTATCATAGGTGTGGCCCTATCCCATTCAGGAAGACCTTTTTTTTATGGTAGCTTCATACATCAAAGTTAATTCTATTTTGTTAAATTTGACAAAATTTCGGCAGCATTTCACATTGGTCTCCAAGTATACGACATGAAATCGCTGAATTTAATTTTCCGATAATCAAGTATGCACTCAGAGAACAACTAGAAATGCTTTGTACCGAAATTTCATCAAATTCAACAAAATATTGTTAACCTTAACGCATGAATCTACCATAAAAATATCAACCTCCCCGAATTGTCCAAACGGACAATTCAAGATTGAATAAAATGATTAATGTAAACTGTCCGCAAGAATCATTGTTTTCAGTCTCAAATGGAAATCTAAGGTTCACTCATAAAGAACACTATTTGTATATCATATATCAATTGTAATTAATGGCAGGGAACAAGTAATAAAAACATTAATTGGTAACAAACATTTGTACCTGTGATGATGAGCAGCACGATTCAAAATGAAAGGAACAATCTAACAAATAACTCAATGACCACCTACATCAATCATCATTCCGAAAAATAGATATCAATATGTGACAATGAGTAGGCTTAAAGTATGACAAAAACATCAAATTTTCCAATCATATGAACCTTTCAACTAGAATGGAATAAACAAGTGAATAAGGACATAGTTAAGTTTCTGAGTGCAGATCCAATAACATGATTTTGCATGAGATTATGGTTGTGTTTCCCCCTAGTATTGCTCTTGGTAGGTCTTTAGTGATTCCAACATCATTGAAAAGGTAAGTTTTTTTAAAAATAGTTGATGATAGATGTGAAAAGTCAGATTTATTTGAAACCATATTTTTACTTAACATCAACGCTGGCCTTCCTATCAGTTATAGTTATGGCAGTTATTTCAATCCTCAATCATATAAAACTGGCCTTCCTATCAGTTATAGTTATGGCAGTTATTTCAATCCTCAAGCATATAAAGCTGGCTCAGAATGCCTGTATTTCTAAGTTTATTCCTTTGCTTATAAACTTAGCATATGATAGGTTTACATTTATAGCTTTTCTTTGGTGTTCTTATTACAATATTAAAGATAATTGTCAATTCTGACATGCAAAAACTGGCAGCCTAACTAGAGTTTTATTTTGTTTTATCTTTGGGTAATCCGTGGCTTTCCCCTGTTTTATCTCAATTTTACTTTGCTACCTTGTGGTTTCAAAATGACACTTTGCCCCTCTGCACTTTAATTAGTTAACACATGACCCTTGTAAGGTATGTCAATACTATTCATCACTGTATATAAAATTTATCTCGCGTATAACTACTCTAAACATTTTATGAAAAATTTACACATGCATTCAATTTTGGGCAGAAGTTTTCACACTGAATTATTGACAACTAGAAAGCAGGCATAGATGCTTAGTTGAATTTACAACCTAATATCTGTCTCATGATTTGAACATTTTACACATATTATACATGCATATAAACCTTATCTCACGGACAATTAATAAAGAGATCAAAGGATTTTGGACTTGTTGGCTTCATGAACATGAATCTTCTTGAAACATAGAACTGATGGACTTGAAAATTTAGCTTCACATTTGAACTCCTACTTTTATTCTTTGACTAAACTATCTACATCAATTAACAGTTACATAAAAATATAGAAAATAGACAAGAAAGATCAATGATCAATCCTCAAAGTTACCTATAAGGCTATGACGCCATAGTTTTCTGTTTTGAGAGCCTGTTTGATTCAGCTTTTCTCAAGAAAAAATGCTTTTATTTTGAGAGTGTGTATACGTCACTTTTTTAAAATGTTTTTTATGCTTTAGAAAAAAATAAAAACCCAAAAACAATTAGATTTCTGATTTCTTTTGGAAGGAACTTTGGCTTTTGGAAAAGAAAAAGGCTAAAATTATAGCTAAATTTTAAAATTAAAAATAGTTTCTTGTAGTTGTAACTAAACCAGAAATAGTTTCTGCTTAACATAAAAATCTATAAAAAAAATCACTTTTTTTCAAAATCTTAAACAAACAGACCCTAAATGTGCTCCTTACCTGGATTTGAAAAAAATCACTTTCCATGCCTAGATAGTAGGCTTGAAATTAAAAAGGCGAGAAACTATATAATGTAGGGACTTCATGATTACGATGCATAATATTAAAAGTAAAAACCACACAAAGGTATTTTCTAGCTTAGAAAGGTTATGGGCTGCTGGAAATCAATTTCTCATTTTTAGGAATATATCAGACCATTTGTGTTAGGGGGATTAAATTCTGTTATCCTTAAACTCCCTTTCCTTTATTCCTCTATTGGAGTGCTTATGTTTAGAAAATTAGTGTTTACTTTCTTTCTTTTTCTGCTTTTGATATCAATCCGGAATCCTCCCTAGCTGACCTTGAGCCATTTATGTATTGGTCTTCTGGTTGAAAACAATACAGGAATTATTTTCCAGGCCTCAGTTTCCAGAAGTAAACAGCCATTTTTTTAATCCACTAGGAGACAAAGTGAAATTTGGCCAAACCAAAGGATAGCAGACCATAATTTACCTTACCCTCCTATCATTGTAAAGTTCCCTCTTTTTTCTCAAATAAAATATTTTAATAATAATAATAATAATAATAAATAATAAATAATTCTAAAAAAGCATTTTCAGAGCATACATCACTTGTAACATGATAAATATTTATTGACTATGTATATACTGCAAAAGTTCAGATGGTCATCATTTGTGCCCAATCCGAAGATTGCTATCATAACATTCTTTGCTAAAATTATAAATGCAGTAAGAAAATGAAAATCTTCAAAAATACATCCTCCAAGCAGAATCAGATAAAAAAAAACGAACAATAATAGGCATTAGATACTATGATATAAAAATTATAATTATTAAATACTAAGATGCTAAAAGATTTGGATAGCCTATCCCCATGTTTATTAGCTGTTATCCCTAAACATACTCTGCAAGAAATCGTCCACAAGTGACAGCCGATATCAACTTAAAAATGGATTGTAAATATGCTAATATTATAATTAGAAGGTATTTAGCAAGGAAGTGCATCCTGCAAGAAGGTTATAAAGTTCAATTGGGTAGTCCTGAAAGTACCTAGAGGAACCTATTTAGCAAGGAAGTGCATCCTGTTGTATAGGTGATGTTTTTGAATATTTTGTTGGCATACTACACAGTCTACGGTCCAAGGGAGATGCTCATAAAATTCTAATTACTTTGCAAGTTGGAATAAGTAGTAGAATTGTAGGATCTACATTTTCTGTGTTTCATAATTTTTAATGGTCAGGTATATATATGTTGATTGAGAAGTGTACTTACTGGCTTTGTTGATAATTTCCTGTTCTAGGTGCAAATGGAGGCTGATGACTCTTCCACACAGAAAGAAGAGCAGATGAAACCTATGCGAAATAAGGTAATGGGGTTGTGTGAATAAAGCTTCAAATAAGGAGTTAAACTTCACGTAAATAATATCCTGCCAATGTATACTAAGGATGGAATTAATACTTCATATTAGCTATTTATACTTCACATTAGCTCAGTCATTTCTTCAAATAGGTTGTAGGCAAGTAGGCAAGTAGGCAAATTGAAAACGAAAACACTACGAGATCACAACACACGAGACCACATCATGTTATCAACACAACATGAACTATTTATACTTCACATTAGCTCAGGCATTTCATCAAATAGGTTGTAGGCAACTTGGTTAAATACTTAAATCCCAAAAGTCCTAACAACCACCCCAACACAAGGCATCAACTACCATTCAAGATCATGTACGACAAGTAAACAGAGCACAGTAGATTGGGTGGGAGAAGGACATACCTGTGGATCTTGTGACGGTGAGTGTTTTCGCACGCCGGAGAAGCACACTTGTGACGGTGGTCAGCGTGGTGTTGCGAGAGTGCGAGCGAGAGTGTGCAGACAGTCCAGTTTTGGTTTTTAATTAAGTCATCCAAAGTCGATTTTTTGAAAAAACCGATGTTGATAAACTTATTTTATTTACAATAATGTCACCGCATTTTTGTTAACATCCGTTTTGTCAAAAACCGATATGAATATGTCGATGTTAAAACTGCTTTTTGTAGTTGTGGTAGTTATCTAACGATCGGGTCATACTCCTAACTATGTGAGATCAAAATTAATTTTGCTATTCTTCTCATAAAGCAAGAATTAGCCAGTGAAAAAAATATCTAGGTGAATGGGAATTGAGCTAATTCCATATTAACAGATATAAAAAAACCGCTACTTTTGCGATTCAGGATCATATGCGAGAAAAAAATGTTCGTATGTGTAATAATGTCATTTATTAATTTTTAGCATTAATAGTTCTCTCAATTCTATGGCGCATGAATATTAAGTTGGAGTTTGTATGGCATTCAAATATAACTAGAAAACTCATGAATGCATGTGATAGCAATTGGTAAATCTTTGGCTTACAACAAAATATTTTGATTCATGGGTTTTTTCCTCACCAACTCACTTGCATGTCATGTTTTATCCGTCTAGTGTTTGGTTCATAATATAGGAGACAACAAATTCAGATGCATTGACATTCATGATGTTAACCTAAGGATTTTTTTTTAAAAAAAACCCTCAAATATTTTATTAATTTTTTTGAAATATGCAGAGAATTGTTGAATACTTTGTAAATATTTAAAGGGAACAAATCCTACATTGATTAAATGATGAATAATAATATAAATGTTTATAATTAAAAAATATTTTATCTACAATTGTTGTTTGATAAATTTTTACTTGGTATATTCTTTTTACTCAGTCAAACTTTATATTTTCTAAGGGACCACTTTTCTCCTTTTTTATGCGCACATTTTCTTCTTTTCATATATACCAGCACGTTTAAATTACATAGTGTGAAGATAATAAATTTGTTAGGCTACCTATTTTGTTCTAATTTTAAGACACCAACAGCATAATTTTAACCTAGAGTGAATAAGTTATCTTTTTGAAAGGAGAACGAACAAGTTATCAATCCATCAATCATTACACTTCTTTTTATAAAAAAATATATATTAAGGGTTAGTTTTGTTAGATTATTAGTAAAAGAGATTTGAACTTACCATTTTTTTAATCACCAAATTAATTTTATAACGAATATATTTTATTAACTAATAATTTAGTTATTATATATGTCTTATTTTAAAAAAGAAGAAAAAGAAAAGACGACATTATTAAGGATGGGGGCAAGAGCGAAACGGGGGCGAGGGCGAGGGCGGCCACACTTGGTGCCTCAGTCGCCGGTAACTCATCTTCCACCACCGGAATCATCAGTGAAGGAAACTCTGGTTCGATCAGATGATAGAATTACTAAAGATCTGAATGTGAATGCTGAAGAATTTGAGGAGGAAAGAGATGTAGAAGTCGAAGATGCGGAAACCCTAGAATCAATTGATAATCGTCCTGTATCACCAAAAGCTGAAATCAAACCTATGGATCCACCAAAGCTATGGGTTGATGCTGTTAGTGACAATCGCAACCCCTCAAAAGGGTTATCTATGGAGTATGTTGCTCCTAATATGGTTAATGGCGAAGTGGAGATTGAGATTGAAGAAGATGATATAGCCACTGAGATGAAGTTTTGGGAGACAGCGCTAATTTTGTATGTTTTGGGTGAAGATCTTAGTATGAATGCTGTGAAAAGCTACATGGTGAAGATGTGGAATTTCGTTAAACTCCCAGAGATGTATTACCATGACGATGGCTATTTCATCTTGAGATTCAATTCACATGATGACATGGATGTTGTTTTGATGAAGGGCCCCTTCACAATAAGAAATGTGCCATTGTTGTTGAAGGAGTGGAAGCCAGACTTCAACTTGCAAAAAGACATGTTGCGAACACTACCTCTTTGGGTCAAGTTGCCGAAGCTACCATTACATCTGTGGGGAGTTAAGAGTTTGAATAAGATTGGAAGTGCCATAGGTGTGCCTTTGGTAACAGATGAGTGCACTGCTAGTAAAATTCGAGTGTCTTATGCTCGTATTCTTGTAGAAGTTGACATTACAAAGACCCTGGTGAAAGAAGTTACCATCAAAGACTGTGAAGGTAGGAAGATATCACAGGGTGTAGAGTATGAGTGGAGGCCATTATATTATGAGAAATGTCATAAACTGGGTCATCAATGCAAAAAGAATGGTATTCAAAAGGAGAAGCAATGGAAGCCTAAGACAAAACCACTTGATGAAGCAGTGGTGGCTAATGTTACTGCACCACCAGATGTTCATACTAGTCATGAAGTCATAAATGAAACAGGGGTGACAAATGCTGTTGTGACTCCAAAAGAAGACCAATTGAAGATAAATGAGGAGTACAAAGGAGACATTTGGACAAGGGTTAGCAAGCCAACTAGAGACAGAGGTAAGAGGAAGATTTATACTGGATCTACTTCTGATGTTAATTGTATGAATGGGTTTGAGGCACTTAGGGTTTCGAGTGACTCTATAGTGGCCCCTGATAGGGGCCCATGATAATCTCATGGAATGTCAGGGGATTAAATAAATCAGGTAAGCTTCGAGAGATTAGCTCCCGTCTCTCCAATTTAAAGCCTGATATTATGATATTACTGGAAACTAGAGTTAAGGAGACTAAGGCTAGTAGAACAAGAGAAAAGCTTAATTTGCATAACATCTATATTGATAACTATTAGTCTCATGCTAATGGTAGAATCTGGGTGTCTTGGGATGATATGAAACTGACTGTGCAGCAAATTAGTAACATAGATCAATTTATTCATTGTGGCATCTATGATAATATGGGAAAGTTCAAATACTGGCTGACTGCAATATATGCTCAAAACCAATTAGAACACAGAAGAGTGATATGGAAAGATCTGGAGCATTTGCATAGTACTATTCAGGGTCCATGGTGTGTCATTGGGGATTTTAACAATGTGGCGAGTGCTAATGATAGAATTGGAGGCAGGATGGTTACTGAAAATGAGTATATTGATTTAAAAGAGATGATGAATGTTGCTGGCTTGAGTGAAATGGAAAGTATAGGAGATTATTTTACTTGGAGCAATAAACATAATGTGGGAACTATCTACTCTAGGATTAATAAAGTATTGGGGAATGTGAAATGGTTTCAAGACCGTTTGGATTACCACCTGAAAATTCTACCTCCTAGCGTTTCAGATCATGCTCTGTTATGTGTGGAAGGTAAGATGCAGCCCAAGAATAAAACCAGAAGATTCAAGTTTTATAATTGTATGGTTAATATGATAGGTTATGAGGAAGTGGTTCATAATAGTTGGAATAGGCCTATAAGAGGTACTCCTATGCATGTTCTGTGGCAGAAACTCCAAAGACTTAAACTTGAATTGGTTCAACTTGGTAAAAGCATGACCAATGCTAGACAGGAATTGGTTAAAGCCAGAAGAGATTTAGACTTAGCCCAAAATGCTATTACTCATAATAGGATGGATGGCAACTTGATTGATACTGTGAAAAAGTGTACTGAGAGGGTGATTAATTGGAATGAAATGGAGGGTAATATGTTAAGACAAAGAGCTAAGGTGGATTGGCTTAGAATGGGAGATGAAAATAATGCTTTTTTTCATTCTATCATCAAGGCCAAGCATCAGAATAGAAGTATGAGTATTCTACAGAAAGGTGATGGGACTATTCTTACTGAGCAAAGTGACATCCATAATGAAGTGATGGAGTTTTATAGAAAGTTAATGGGAAGTACTGCTAGTAATTTGAGGCATATTGATATCCAAGCTATGAGGGATGGTAAGCAAATTACTTTTGACCAAGGAGCTTTTCTTACTGCAACAGTTACAGAAGCTGAGATTGTTAAAGCTCTGCAAGGAATTGGTGATTTGAAAGCACCTGGTATAGATGGTTATGGGGCAAAATTCTTTAAAAATAGCTGGCATATAGTAAAGAAAGATTTTATTGCTGCAGTGAATGAATTTTTCGAGAAAGGAACTTTATTAAAGGTTTTTAATAGTACTCTTGTGACACTCATTCCTAAATCTATTACTGCTAAGACTGTCAAGGATTACAGGCCTATTGCAGGTTGCTCTACTTTTTATAAAGTGATCTCAAAAATTTTGACTAGGAGGCTAGGGAGTGTGATACAGGATATTGTTCATACTAGCCAAGCAGCTTTTGTGCCCGGTCAAGTCATTCACAATCATATTCTCCTTGCAACTGAGTTGATGAAGGGGTATACTAGAAAGGGTAGGACCCCTAGGTGTATGATGCAAATAGACCTCCAAAAAGCTTATGATATGGTTGACTGGGGTGCCTTGGAGGGGGTTCTTACTGAATTTGGATTGCCAAAGAAGTTTATTGGGTGGGTCATGAAAGTCATTACTACTGTGAATTACAGGTTCAACATTAATGGAGAGTTGTCTAATGTGCTAGAGGCTAAAAGAGGCATTAGGCAAGGGGACCCTATTTCCCCTTTGCTGTTTGTCCTAATGATGGAGTATTTGAATAGGATTATGGTCAAAATGCAAAAAGATCCTAACTTTAATCATCACAGCCAATGTGAGCGATTGGGGATTACTCATATGTCTTTTGCAGATGATGTTCTTCTTCTTTGTAGAGGTGATGAGAGGTCTATAGAGATGATTCTAAAGGCCTTCAGTTTCTTTTCCAAGTCTACAGGACTACAGATTAATCCAGCAAAGTGTAAGGTGTTTTGTGGTGGCTTGAATTATGACAACATACAAGTTGTAAAGAATATCACAGGGTTTGAAGAAGGAACTCTACCTGTCAGATATTTGGGGGTTCCTTTGTCTTGCAAAAAAACTCAATGCCCATCATTACCTGCCTCTTGTGGAGAAGATAGTGGGGAGAATCAGACATTGGTCTTCTAAGCTGTTAAGCATAGCAGGTCGAATTTAGCTTGTGAGGAGTATTATCACTGCTATAGCTAAGTATTGGATGAGTGTTTTTCCTATGCCAAAAAAGGTTATTCAGAAAATTGATAGTATTTGTCGATCGTTTATTTGGTCTGGCAGTGCAGAGGTGAAGAGGAAAAGCCTTGTGGCTTGGAAGCAGGTTTGTAAACCTACTAGATGTGGTGGTCTAAATTTGATTAATCTTGAGCTGTAGAATTTAACTGCTATGCTTAAATGTTTATGGAATATCTGTTCTAAGGATGACAATCTTTGGGTAAAATGGATCCATGCTTATTTCTTAAAGGGAAACAATGTCATGAGTGCAACTGTTAAAAGTAATAGCACATGGATACTAAAGAGTATTATGAAACAGAGGCCTCAAGTTAGTAATCTACAACAGATTTGGATTGAAATGTTGCGTAAAAGGAAATTTTCGATGAAGCAAGTTTATATGGAATTGGTGAAGGATCATAACAGGGTTGACTGGTTTAGGTTGTTGAGATATAACAGAGCTAGACCAAAAGCCAATGTCACTTTGTGGCTTGCTTGTCAGAATCGGTTGGCCACAAAGACTAGATTGAAAAACATGAATCTGATTCAATGTAGTTTGTGTAGTCTTTGTAAAGAACAAGATGAGGACTTGGATCACTTGATGTTTAGCTGTAGAGTCACAAAAGCTATTTGGTTAGAGGTCCTCAAATGGATGGATATTGATCACACACCTCAAATGTGGAGGGATGAAGTTAGATGGATTATGCAATATACGAAAGGAAAAGGATGGAAAAGGGAAATTCTGAAATTAGCTTTTTCAGAGGTTGTTTATGGCACATGGATCTATAAAAATAGAGTTGTTTTTGAAAATGATAGTGTAAATATGAGTATAGCTAAAAGTATCATTGATACAATAGTGCATAGAGGGTGGCATTATGTCAAGTATAGGGCTCATATAGCAACAATGTTAATATAAGTTTGTTTTATCTTTTTGTCGATTTAATGAGCTGTATTGTTTGCGATCGCTTTGTACTTCTTTAAATTTTTGAGATATATATATACTCTTTTATTTCAAAAAAAAATTAGTTATTATATATCAAGAGATTCTTTAATTAATTAATATATATATATATATATATATATATATATATATAATAATCTCTTTAAAATATAAAGTTCACTTAAATGAATTTTACCACCAATAATAAATTCTTTTATACATATACAGCCCGGTCAACGTATTTGAGAAACACAAATTATCTATTTACTATGTTAGATTCCCATGGTAATAATTTAGATATTATTAATGCATGGGACACACGAGGGGTGTGAATTGTGAAATATTTGAGGTGTAGGACAACATAAACGGCAGTAAAAAGAAAAAAAAAAAAAAAACAAACAGCAGTAAAGACGAACCAATTAAAGTAGGACGCACGTACTACATAAGACCCTGTCGTGGCTCATTCATTTTTGGAAAATGTTCGATAAACTTAACGTGCTATTCAACATACAGAAAATAAAAATATAAGAATACGTAAAAATAGAAAAAAGTAAAAAATATTAATAAAGTGTTTAAAATGCAGAATGATTGATGTATTATTATCAATTATTTGTCCTCTGCCAAATTGTGTCGGATGTGGTTGAGCAAAACCGGAACCACAATATCCGGCGAGCTCAGCTGCGGCAAGTGGCCCTCGGTGGGCATGACCTCCACGATGGTCTTCCCTCCCAAATTCTGCTGCAGATACTCCGCCACCACAACCGGCGCAGCCAGGTCCTTGGTGCTCTGAATGATGTGGCACGGCACCGTGACGTGGCATAGGATTGGCCTCATGTCGAACTGGAATATGGTCTGCGCCAAACTCAAGGCTATGTCTGGCCGCATGTTGAAGAGCGTTCGGCTGAACTCCTGCACCGCCACCGAGTCCATGTCGCCGCCGATCACCAGCGGAGCGAACCCCGAACACCATGCTTTGTAATTCGACCGGATTCCATCGTAGAGTTGGGTCAGATCTTCTTGCTGGAACCCTCCAAAGTATTCTGAATCATTCAGAAACCTATAGAACAACGAAAAAAAGAAAAAAAACTATAATTAGTGAAAAAATTACGGGCAACATGAAAAAAAAAAAAAAAACTTCACGGTGTAAAATTAGGGTATTCTGGCTTCGAGTTAGAACTAATCACTCAAAACACAAATATATTTTAACATGTTGATTTTCTTTTCGTCAGAGATGCACTTTTATATACACAAATTTAAAGTAAAGATTCAATTTAATCATGTATATGAAAATTTTTGTACACTGTATCCCCGTTTTGCTCTCTCTATTTAATTTTTTCTTGTGTTATTTTAAGAAATTTAAGAATTTTGAATTATTATTGAGAATTTCTCTCTTTACTGTTCCATAATTCATTCAACTATTAGCCCAGAAAATAACTCTACTAAAATTCTTAAGATTTCTATCAGAACTATAACAATTCTAATTAATGTTTTTCTTCTTTAGGAAATACTCATAATAACAAAAAAAAAACAGAGGAAAAGTAAGTTTACATATATAATTAACTTAATCAAATATTAATTTAATAATTTTTTATTATAAGAAGGTGTAATTATAAATTTTACTATGAAAAATCATTACATGCAATAAAATTAATAAAAAAGAGCTTATGAAACTGCAATTTTATTTTGACGAACAGAATAAATTAATTTAGTAAAAAAAATCTTGTACACATAAAAAATAATTTAATTAAACAATTTTTTATATCAAATTCTACTTATTTTTTTACTTAATTCCGGATTAATTAAGATTTTTTTCTGATTAACTACAAGATTAAGAAAGAAAGAAATGATTTAATTTACCTTGGAGAGGCAGAGACAAGGATGAGTTTAGTGAAGAGATGAGGGTGAGAGATGGAAGCGAGGAGGCCCACCATAGCAGAAAGAGAGTGGCCAACGAAGATACAAGATTGCACCTGAAGCTCTTGCAAGATGGCGAGTAGGTCATAGACAAAACCATCGATCGTGTAGTAACGTTCGAAGTCGAAGTAGTCTGGGTTCGTGGTACCAGCACCCATGTTGTCGTACAAGATCACTTGGTAATCATCGACCAGATGCGGTACAAGGTGCTTCCACACCGATTGGTCCGTGCCGAACCCATGAGCAAGAATCACGATTTCATTCCCCTTCCCTACTATTCTCACGTTGTGAGCCTCTTCCACGATACCCATAATCTTTCTCTTCTTGAATTGTTTGTTTATTTTGCTTTCCGTTTTCTTTTAGGATTGTAAGATTGTTGGGTTTGTTCGCTAACTATTCCTTTCATGTCCATGGCCGGGTAATTAAAGAGAGTGGGGTCGAATTTATGGTGGTTGACATTGTACAAATGATGCTCGAGCCAACTTGCATATATTATGCCCATTGTATCAATAAATGTGTGTACTTGTTCTGTGTCATTATAATTTTCTTAATCTTATTATAATTATCGTTTAAGAGAAAAAGTATGGTTTCAAATTAATTTTTATTTTAATTTTTTAATATAAATTAATTATATTTTTTTAGTTATATCTCTTATAATATTAATGATAAATATCAAAACCTATAAATAAATTCAGGGTGATATAAAATTACTATTTTCTTTCACCAATTTATTTATTATTTTTTATTGATATATATAAAACAACTCAAGAATAATGCTATTATTTAGGAATACAGTGAGTATAATAAATGATAAACAACACTCCTATCACACATTATATGTATGAAGTTTTTTTTCAAACTTCAATGCAATTATTATACACAAAGAATTAATTGAAAAGAACAACTCATATTTCACAACATGACTTCAAGTTCTATTACTAACATGAGGATCTTAATTAATCATTCAGTAATCTATAAATATTTCTTCAAAGGCTTATAGAATAGAGTTGATCTTCATAAGTTTCGGATAAATTCACCTAATTTTTTTAGTATAGAAAAAATTAATGTAAAAGGTGAAAGGCCACGTGACAAGAACTGTCATATAGGTATTTGGTGGGGGGTGATGCACGTCCTATTTAACTTAGATAAAAATGACATTCAAACCTGTTTTGGTCGATCGCCATCATTTTTTAGTTGCTTCGCTCTTTCCTTTAAATTGTGCAAATTTCAAAGGACGGTGTAGTTTTTCATATTTATGCGGCTAGGTTAACATATTGAAATATGTTTTTTAAAAATATTCCCATTTATATGGTAAAGTAGTTTAAAGAAATTTTCTATTTCAATAGGACAAACTAACACAATTGGAGAATCAATTTGTCGCAGAAAATTTTCCACACTCACGTATCTTCAGCCTCACATTATTTGAAGATTTAGCATGTATTACGTAGGGCCCATGCCACTTGTTCTAAGTTCCAATATAGTCAAACATATCCACAGCTAGATTGGCCAACGTTGTTTCTTTCTGGTAAAAAAGACGGCTATCACCACAGCATCTCCGGCGCAGGATTCTTATTGGGTTTTTTAGCATTAAGATACGGTTTCGTGAAAAAATTGTGCAGTAGAGAGGATCTCTGAGGCGGAATGGATTCCTAAAGAAAAAGAACCACATCTTTATATAAGAAAAAATGCTTAACAATAAAATATTATTATCCAACATCAACCACATATGTAAAAAAAGAGAAAAAATAACAGAAAGAAGAATAATGACATCTCATCTCACAAAGGAAAAAAATTAAAGAACAAACAATAACATGTGACCAAAGATTAATCTGGATTCACAACAATAGAATACAATCTTATCTCAAATATTGAATACAAATCAACTGTTGTAACAATAGTTTATGGTAAACCGAAAAAATTATTGGCTGAGTCACGGATAATGTCGCTTTCTTTAAGACGTTTCGTGATACTGCAAAAAATTGTGCAAGTAGACTATCAACCCCGACGTCCCCAGGATAAAATAGTCCAGATAACTGTATAAGATTCCCACTGCACTGAGGGAACCTTTTCTAGAATTACACCCTCTTGTATGACTTGAAAAGTCACTCTAAAGCCACCCGAAAATATGACTTGAAAAGTCACTTTAATAGCCAACCGAAAAATGTGACTTAAAAAGTCACTCTTAAAGTCAACCGAAAAATATGACTTAAAAAATCACTCTTAAAGCCAACCAAAATTTTAGAGCGACAGAAAGAAAGAGGGAGAAGTTTGTCGGAAATGCATCGACTGAAATATGGGAGGGAGAAAGAAAAGTTGAGGAAATGCTTCTCAACTGGGGCAAGGAAAAAAGAAGAAATGAGCTCTCTATATATAGGGAGTGAAGCACTATTCAAGTGTTTATCCTGAGCGATGTGGGACTTGAAGCCTTTTTTTTTTCCTTTCTTTTTTTTTTCAAACTTTCATCCTTTGTTCTAACACCAACAAAACAGAGCCATCTCAAATCTAAAATACAAACCAACATTACAAACCAGATTCACCAAATCAAGGGGTGAGATGGTGGTTGTGCGAGGGAGGGGTTGTGATAGTGGTTGCGCGAGGGATGGGTCACAACGATGGTTCGAGGGGCGGTGGTGGTTGCACGAGGGAGGGGTAGCAATGGTGGCTCGAGGGTCGACGATGGTTGTGTGAGGGAAAGGCTGCGATGGTGGTGGTGCAATGAAGAAAATAAGAGAAATAGAATGAGGGAAGTGAGAAGTGGGGGAAATCCGATGGAGAAAAGAAAAGAAAGAGGGGTGTGGCTCGATGAAGAAAAGAAGAGAAAGAGAATGAGGGAAGTGAACGTGTGTGGAGAAGTGGGAAAGACACTGAACGTGTGGGGAAGTGGGGAAGGCTCTAGAAGTGTCCGAAGAAGTTATGTATTGGGAAGGTTGAAAAAAAAACATAATTGGAATGTCGAGAAGAGAGAAGTGAATAATTGGAACGTTGGATGTGAATGTTGTGGAGAATTGGAACGTTGGATGTGAACGTTGTGGAGAATTGGAACATTTTGGATAAAAATTTTAGAATATTACCATTGAAAAGAGAAAAGAGAAATGGGTTGGGGGATGTTGTCCGTTGAGAATATTATCGTTGTGCACACAAATTTTTTTTTTTACCATTAAGGACACTATTCACTATAAATTTGAGTTAATGTGGCGGAGTTTTGCATATAATATTTGTACTCCTAATTTTTTTTTGGCAAAATTGCAAAATTGGTCCCCACTTTATCTCCAATTTTGGATTTGGTCCCCCTATAATTTAATTCACAAATTTGGTCCCTCAGTTTTATAAATCCCTGCAAAATTGGTCCTAGAAGCCCAATTTGGACGTTGACCGTTAACCTCAGACGTTGACTGCCACGTGTCAACGCCTGAGTGGTTCCCTGTAAAGACTTCATTTTTTGTAGGTAAAATTGCACTTTTGGTCCCTCAATTTTATAAATCTCTTTATAAATTGTTCCTGCAAAATTGGTCTTTTGAATGGTTTAGCCACTGGTGCTAGAGACATGGTAGGTCTTGATAAATCTCGCACTTCTTTTTCATCGCAAGTTTTTCACTCACTTGGAACCCAAAGAAAAATCACTATTTGTCTCTCTCCCACTTTCGGAGTTGTTTAACTTGGGAAAGTAGCGCATGAATCCCAACCTGGGTTTGAAATTTTCAGATATCTTACTTTAACAGGTTCTGTAATAACCCCCCCCCCCTTTTTTTTTCTTTTTTTGCTCCCCTATGCGGTATTATGTGTATACGACTGCTTAAGTGACCTATGTAATGGTATTTTTGTTTGAAATTTGAAATACAACTTCTCCAGTAATGAAATTTGGCTGAATTTATAAAGGGATTTATAAAACTGGGGGACCAAATGTATGAATTAAATTATAAAGGGACCAAAATTGAAATTGGAGTAAAACTGGGGGACCAAAAGTGCAATTTTACCTAAAAAAATGAAGCATTTACAGGGAACCACTCAGACGTTGACACGTGGCATTGACACATGGCAGTCAACGTCTGAGGTTAACGGTCAACGTCCAAATCAGGCTTCCATGACCAATTTTGCAGGGATTTATAAAATTGGGGGACCAAATGTATGAATTAAATTATAAAGGGACCAAAATTGAAATTGGAGTAAAACTGGGGGACCAAAAGTGCAATTTTTCCTTTTTTTTTCTTGTTCCTATCAAGCCTCAATCTTTTATATTCTCTCTAAAATAGATCCCAATCAATATAATTATCAATGTTATTATAGTTATTTGCAAAATCAATCATCCTTTACCAGTGAAATTTTTTTAAATCCACCGCAATATGTTATGTATCCACCACCACCCTATACCAGTGAAAATTCTCAAAATCCACCACAGTATGTTATGTATCCAACACCCTCACACATGTGATATATGCATCATTCATCCAATGTAGAGCCACCTACCAATGGTAGTTCTCAAAATCCATAATTTTGTAGTCAACCATCACCCTCCACCAACCAAAAGTCGTGTTATAGGCCTTCTTTATCCAATATTGAGCCCCCTAGAAATGAAGTTGAATCACTAATCGGTGTAGACAATATTCAACTAGATGAAGGATATCAAATTCTAGTGGGGAAAAAAGTCGTACAATATTCTCAGTGACAGAAGATGTGATTCTTATCTAATTGTGGCTCAATGTGTCAAAGGATTCGATTATAGGAGTCGACCAAACATCAAATTAATATTGGGCAAGGATAAAAAATGCGTACAACAATGATGATGTGTGTCAAAGTGGCCAATTTTTTGAAAGTAACTAGACTCAATTAAAATCTCGGTGGTAGTGAAATTTCAGAGAAGGATGTTTTGGTTGATGCTGATATGATTTACTCACAGGATATAGGTAAAAAATTTGAGGTTGAACATACTTGATTGTTGTTGAAAGATCAAGCAAAATTCGATGCAGAATTTATGTCAAAGTGTTTAAAAAGAACAAGGGTTTCTGCTAGTGGAAATTACTCGTCGTCTTCTAACCCAGAGACACCCATTGAAGTTGAAGAATATGATATGTCATCGCCAATGTCTCGCCCAATTGGACAAAAAGCAACAAAAAGGAAGAACAAAGGAATAGAAAATTCTAACACTCTCGATTTATCTGGCATAGAAAGTGTAATGAAGGAAAAAAATGTGAATACATCAAAACTTATTCGGTTAAAGGAGACATAGGAAAGGCATCTGCAAGAATAGGAATGACACATGGAATATGAAATTCTCATGAAGGATACATCCAACATGTCCAAACAACAATGCCAAGACCACGAAAAATATTGTGACCATATTAGGAGAAAAATAGGATATTAAATGTTTAGTTCTTATGTACGAATGTTATGCTAATGTTGTGTTTGATATTTAATTTTAGCAGTGTAGGTCATTGTTGTATCTTAAATTCAGAATTTTATGTTGTAAAACTAGTTGTTGGAAAATTAGCCGTTATGAAACTAGTCGTTATAAAATTAGTTGTTACAAAACTAGTTGTTGGAAAACTAGCTGTTATAAAATTAGTCGTTGGAAAACTAGCTGCTATAAAACTAACCGTTATAAAACTAGTCATTGCAAAACTAGCCGTTATGAATGAAGCTATATAAATGTCCAATGTTTCATCATTCTCACATGTTCTCATACAAAATACGCAATATTTCTCTCTGATTTCAAACATTTTAGTTACCATGTAATGGATCCAAACATTGATTTAGATGAAGTTTTGGATCAAATGATAGATGAGAAATTGGAAGACAATACCGATGAAGAAATCATTAGGTTGATACTTGATAGCCAATAACAATTACATGGCAACATGTTGTATCCTTGGTAAGTGTACCTAATAGCATAAGTAGTATAAAACGGTAAGATCAAGTATCATATTCCACAGAGACTGTGCTTGTACTCAGAGTTATATATATCTAATGATTAAGTAATTAATGAATGGAAAAGAGAGTTTTGTGCATTAGAAACAGTATTAACATAAATAAATTGATAATTAACAACAAAGCATTAACATAAAAGTTGAAAGAGTATGCTAGGGGCTTTGCTACCAGAACTTTTCTTGATGTAATCTTAATAGATTTTTCTCTTTTAACATTAATATGATTATTATCCACATCTACTAGTTTATTCTAACAAAAACCCCTTGAGTGAAAGAACCTAAATCATGTAATATTGCTCCTAATCTCTTAGTGATTGATTACTAAATGATTTGCATTAAGAGCAAAGATGCATGAATAGGCTAAAGAAGACCATTCTATCCCTAGATATAACTCACTCTAGATATTCTTCCCAAGTTCATAGCATGCAAATATTTCCTAATATTTATATCCTAAAATAGTACACAAATATGGATGATCAAACCATAAATATGTGAATAAGCACAGGGATCAACAATAATAACAACATTATAATAGTTCATAATCATTACATCATAGAGAGTTTTGGATTACAGAGCATCCAACACGGGGAAGTTTTAGTCTCTCATTGTCATGAGAGGCTTACAGATAGGGGGATAAGATATAAGGGATTTAATGGAAGAAGAATGGAGTGAAATGGATCGGCCAAAGCTTCGAAAATGGATTTCCTTGCACTGGCAGTGGACAACTTGCTTCTCCTCCAAGTATTCTTTGTTGTCAAGACCTCCTTCTGCTTTTGAAGTTTCTTTCTTATATAGGGACAATGCCTCCTTGCTAGCCAATCATAGCACGTCTATGCGCTTATCATGATTCTCACACAGATTCTCGCATCGAGCGCACATGTCTAGCTGGATTGCTAGTGGATTAAGTGGATCCACGCTAAGCCGCGAGTTTGCGCACTTGCCTATGACAATTGTCTTCCAATGAAACTTTCTTGCGCTAAATAAGTAGTAAAAATAGAGAAAGTTTAGATAATTGCTATGTGATTTTAGTATACTATTTATGTATGCATATCACTTATCACAACACCACTAGGCATAGCCAAAGAAGAAGAATGGTATATGGGAATCGTGAAAAAGGTAATGATCGATTGTTTAATGACTATTTCTCAGAAAATCCTATGTACACAAAGATTCAGTTATGAAGAAGGTTTCGTATGTGAAGGCATGTGTTTCTCTTAATTGTAGACGAGCTCAACAATCATGATGAATACTTTCAAATGATTGGTCGATGCACTGCGTCAAAAAGGTCTATCTCCATTGCAGAAGTGCACAACTGCTCTTTGTATATTGGCTTATGGCTTATCTGCTGATAGTGTGGATGAATATGTTCGAATTGGTGAAACAACTATAATGGAATGCTTGGAGCGATTTGTATCAAGCATCTGCACCATATTTGGGAATACTTGAGGAGACCAAATAACGAAAACACTGAATGACTACTACAAATGGGAGCGGCACACGGATTTCCAGGTATGTTAGGTTCCATTAATTGTATGCACTAGGAATGGAAAAATTGTCCAGTTGCATGAAAGGTCAATTTTGTCAAGGTAATCATCACAACCCAACAATCATTCTTGAAGCCATGATATCACAAGACTTATGGATTTGGCATGCGTTTTTTGGTTCCATGGGTTCAAATAATGACATTATTGTGTCAAATTGATCTAATGCGTTTGATGAAGTTTTGTTAGGATGTACGCCCGCAGTGCAATACATAGTGAATAGAACCCAATATAATATGAGATACTATTTAGTGGATGACATTTATCCATATTTTGTCACATTTGTGAAGACCATCTTAATGCCACAAGGAGAAAAGCGGAAATTATTTGTACAACGACAAGAATCAGCAAGAAAAGATGTGGAACAGGTGTTTGGAGTGCTCCAATCTCGATTTGCAATTATACGTGGTCCGACATGTTTTTGGGATCCTGGTAAAATGAAGAATACCACCTATGCATGCATCATATTGCGTAACATGATTGTTGAGAATGAATGTGACACTTATCAAAATAATATTAATTATGATAGTATAAGTAATAGCACGTCAACATTCGAAGTATCTTTAGGTGCTCACCCTAGTATCAGATCAACATATATCTAAAGGAGAACAGAGGTTCACGACAAACAAAAACATCGCCAACTTCAAACAAATTTAGTTGAGCATATTTGAGAACGTTTTAGAAATAAAAATAAAAATAATTAATTTTATGTAATATTTTTAATTTTTCATCGTTATGTTTTTTATTTCAAGTCGTTGTGTTTAATTATTTATTATGTAAACATGTATTTTTATTGTTACGCCTTTCCTTTCAATGTTATGTAATTTTGTTTATTTTTAAGTGATATTTAATATTTTCTTCAATTATTCATATTTATTATTTATATACATAAAATCTGAAAAACGAATTAATTATTTTATTGGAATAACAATTATTTTATAATAAAAAAAATTAAATGTGTGAATTTTTTTAAATTTCTTGCGTCAGAGTAAAATTTTGTATAGATTTTTTATGAGTAACATGATACAGTGAGGACCATAAAAAGTGTTAAAGGATCACAAAAAAATGATTAAGAAACTCATATAAAAAACCTACGCTAGAGATGCTCCAAGGTTTCAACTTAAAATTCCATGAAAATTATTTAAACTTTATTACTAGACCGAGTATCTCTAATCAATTAGGTTAAATAAGTGTAAATAACTAATTAGGGTTAGAAAGAATTTATTAGAAATGCATTAGAGTTTATAATAATTTATGATTTTCATAATTTTTCAATTAAATTTGTTTAAATAATTTTTTAATATATGTAATTTACTAAAAGATTTTTTAAGATATTATAAAAAAATATGATCAAACTTATCATATGTATTTCATTTAATAAAAATTTATAAATAAGTGTTTAGTTATGACGTGTTTATTCGCATTAAATTTGTGATATAATCAAATATTATTTTATTCTTCTTAATTTCTTATCTCTTTTTATCCAAGAGTTTTCTAAGCAGGATTTCTTTAGCATTAATCTAAAAAATTTAATGAAAAAAAACTAAAAAAGTTTCTAACTTACGACAAACATTAATATCAAAGCCAAATTGCGGTATATCAGTATTATTCTGTTCTAGCTTATCGAAGATAGTGATGGTTGAAAAACAAAAGAAATAAAAAATTAACTAATTAAATTTCTTTTTGAAAGGCCAACTAAAAATCATATTAATTAACCTTTTGTACGACATGAAAACATGTTTACAGCTATTTAATTATTTATCTTATCATTAACTTTAATTAAATATTTTTATTTTATGTATATTTAGTTATTGTGAATATCATATTTTATGTCTATCGGTAACTGACTTAAATGTTTACAAATATTTATTCCTTACTTAGGATGTCTCAAATGTATCGGTGAGTGCTACACTTCTACTTCCAAAAGATTTTGAATCTCAGTCACGTGGAAGCACACTTAAGTAGGCATAAGCCAAATTTTCGTCAAAGTCAATAATCTCTTTCCAGACACTTCATTTATAACATTATTTTATAAATAATTGTGCATGTTTGTTGTTTACTCGTCACCATATTAAACATTATTTTTTTCCTTTTATTTTCAAATTCCCAAAATGTCTTGATGGTAATAAAGATTGATAAAATTTATGAAAAGATTAACAGTGTGTTACCTGTGCATTAGAAATGCTTAATAACTCATTTTTATAATGATTTTTGAAAATTGATTTGATGATGATAATTAAGTTTTCTATAAAAAAATGTGTTTCGACCAAAAGTAATAACTATTTTAAGCTAAGCGTATAGATTTATTGTAGTCCCCTATTAGAATAGGATTGTACCCTAATTCTAAGCCTATCAACTTGGGGCTTAGAATTGGTGTCCATAAGGAAATTTTATACCTTAGCTAGGGGACAAGGGGTATGACAAGGGCTGGAGTTCTCCTA
The DNA here is from genome assembly GCF_000004515.6 of Glycine max. NCBI lineage: Eukaryota > Viridiplantae > Streptophyta > Magnoliopsida > Fabales > Fabaceae > Glycine > Glycine max. The sequence goes on along the minus strand of NC_038253.2, from coordinate 14,665,130 downwards.
GGTTCATTTTTCCTAGCCTATGTATTAGTGTTAAGTCAAAAAATATTTATATTTTAAGAATTTCTAATTATTTTGATTAAATATAAATGTTAAAAAGTTATGTCATATGTTATATCAAAGAGCATGCATAAGGAATCCGCATCTATAGCATCAGATAATAGTCAGCTAAAGTCATGATCGGATACAACATTTAAGATATGACATTTAAAGCTTCATTTAATAATATTATGTCTGAGATCCATTTTGTAAAGATATTCTTCTAGGATTTTTCAAAACATATGAAGAATAAATGAAGCTCAAGATCTGAAAGTCACCATCTCCGTCAAAACACGTGCTCTGTTGTGTAGATCTGTTTTGACAAAATGGAAGTGGTCTTCTAATGAAGTGTTCTACATGAAAATTAATTAGAGTAGTTTTCTTGCATGAGAAAGGACGTGCATTTAATGCATTAAATGTTCCAATAACCAAAATTATCAGACGAAGGTTAAGTGAAGAAATTCACTCATTGTGAGACAACATTCATTTGAAGATGAAAACCAATATATAACAGAAGCTTTGAAGAAATGAGAGATATACCTTATGTGCATTCGTTCAATTTCTTTTTGTAAAAAGCTATTATAAATTCTTCTAAAGTTTAAAAAAACTCTCAAAACACTTTGATTATCTTGAGAGAATAGACTAAGCGTTGAGATTGTATATTTGTCCATAAGATACTCAAAGAGTCGGTCATTGTGCAAACACAAACAATAAATCTTTCATATTTGTATAGAGCCTATAATAGTTTGGTAGAACAAAGAATACTATGGTTCAAACTTAAGGTAGAACTTGATTTGTAAGAGACAAAAGTGATTGTGATAGAATACTTGTAACTTGAAAAAATTGGTGAAACTTGATAGTTTGTCGATGTAGTATAAATGGTAGAGACGAACCAATATAATTTCTTGTATATGATCTTTGTTTATCTCATACGTGTTTTAAGTGAACTAAGGTTTTAGAAATTACATTGGATAATTAACCCATGTTACATATTATGCTCTATATTAATCATGTTACAATTTACATATTTTAAACGTATTCCTAATAAATATTAGTCTATAATCCATTTATTAATTTAAGATAAAATTATGACATTAATTGAATATAAAAAAATCAAGTAAAATTTGTCACATTTTTTCGTAATTATTTATTCTTATTTTCATATTTAAAATAATCATATTGAATGAATATGTTACATAAATATTTCAATTTTATTATACATATTTACATATTTTAAATATGTTTTTAATAAATATTGTTTAATTATTCAATTTTATTAAATAAAAATAAAGATATTTAAGATAAAATTATGACATGATAAAAAAATAAATAAAAATTGTCATATTCTTTTATAGACGGCTATATCCATTTTACAATTAAATAAAAATACACAAATCGTATGATTATCCTGTACATAACACCGATAAAAAAAATTATTATTTAAAATTTGTTATAAATTATTATTAAAATTTATTAAATAAGAAGTAAAATCTATAAATTTTAACCCATAATAAAGATTGTCGTTTATTATGATATATCTTCTCTCCTTTCTTTCACTTCAATTCTATTCATGTCTCTTCCCTTTTTTGACGTAATTCACTTCATACTACTATATCGCTATTCAAAATCTCTAAGGATAAGATTGGATTAATTTCTACCTCCACCCACCGTTTTGGATCTATCTTTTTCACATAGATGACAAAACCCCAATAACTAATTTCTTCATAATGCCATTGACCACAGACAAAAACCCATTTCTTTCCTTCTTCTTGAACATCTAAAAATACGCCATCTTTTACAATAGTACGAAATGGGAAAGACAAAAATGAAACAAAGAAACCTTTCCCACCTCCGTATAACTTTGCCTTTATGTTTCACGGCTTTCCCATCCTCACTCCGTTCCGTCTTTTCTCTCTCCAACTCTCAACTCGCGTGACTTGGTGCAGTCCCCAAATCCTATTTCACATTTTCCACCCAACCAACCACAAAGCATCGAAGTTCACACTTCAATCATGACAAGCATAAACACCAATTTTTCACTACCCATGTTGGAGCTTATCATTTAAGACTCCATCATGGCCACAAAACCACACCCACATAATATCTCAGCAAACCCATTTCAATTAATAATTACTAAAAATTACCAAGAACATTCATTATGTCATGAGATATTTAAGAAGAGACAAAAAAAATAGAAATGAATAAAAGTGTATAAATATCTTTATGTTATTTGACATCTTAAAAGAGAAAGAGAAAATATATATATATATATATATATATATATATATATATAATAAATGATATGATCTTATAAAAAAAGGTACGGAGAAAATAAGATTATCGATTAAGATTAATAAGTATACATGATATATGAAATGAGAAGTGTTAATGAAATATTTAAAATTAATTACACCTCAAATTAACACCAAATGAAGAAAATGAAAATAATAAAAATAAATAAATTACAGCCTCGTCCTCGCGAGAAAGCAAGAACTTTTTGTTACAGCACCTGCACTACAATATTATAAAATTTAATATTCAAATGAAAGGCAATCTAAACCCAATCTAATCTAAATCTAATCTAAGAATCTTAAAGTAAACTCCAATTAAGCATGCGACGGAACCACTCATGATGCGTTTGATAACAAAGCCTCTTCATCATCAGGTTGGCTTGCATGAAGCTCCTTTATCCATTCAAACGTTCGGCGACGTGACGTAACCTTCTTTCCCTGCTTTTGCTGCTTGTGCTTCTTAAACTCGACCACTTTTTCTTTCGCGGCGTGCGTTGTACTTTCTGTCATGTTCGTGCTTTTAGCGGTACCACCACCACTATTACCATTACCACCTTTTATCATGACAATGTTGTTGGGTTGCACTGTTTCAAAGGAACAATCACAACCACTCAATAGACCACCGCCTTTGCCCACTAACTGTTTCAAAACATTATTGTAATTGCTGCTGCCCTTCTTGTTGTTCCTGTTACTTGTTTTGACACTTTTCGAACTGTTGTTGTTGTTGTTACTGTTACTATTACTACTATTACGACTGACGACGACGCAGTTTCGGTTTCGAACCTTGAGATCTTGTAACCCTATCTCGGGAGCAGGGACAACACCTAAACGGAAAATTCCCCATGCTGACGTGGATTTTCTACCTTGGTTGTGTGTTGGAGCTGATGCTCTTAATTGCGGTTTGGGACTTGGGTGCGTGTGAAATTGGTTTCGAATTTTGTGCTTACTTTTGGGAATTGTTGTGTTTGTGGTTGTGGAGCTAGTGCTAGTGCTAGTGGAAGAGTTTTGACTTCTGAGACTACTACTTCTACTACTATTACTACTACTACGATAATCGCTAGAATTGCGATCCAACGATTCTGACCTAACGAATTGCTTACCGTAATGTTGTTGAGATTGGGACACCGTGGCTAACAACCCGGCCTCGGAGCTGAACGAGACGCGCAACGGGAGGATTTGGCCCTTGAAGAAGACTTCATCCGCTGCACACATTTCGGGCTCTTTGTTAAAGGGAGCACGCCATAACCGGAAATTGAATTCTTCTTGCGATGTTTCGTTGGGGCGAGAGTGTTCTTGGTTTCCCGGTGGGTCCTCGAGGTTGATCGGAAGATCGCAGAGTGACAATGCTTCATCATCTTCTTCTTCTTCTTCTTGTTGCTCATTGTCTTTGTGATCTTCGTCTTCTTCGGAGTGGTGGTTCCATTTTGCTTGGAGGATGTTTGTGGCCATTAAGGAAGAAGGAACAGGTTTGGTTCGAAAGCTGTTATGTGTCGGGGGGGAAGGTGGGGAGGGTATGAATTAATGGGGTTAAGGTTTTTGATATGGTAATGGTATTTTGAACAGGGGAGGGAAGGTGTGGGAACACGGACACAGGACATTTGGAATATAAAAAGAAGTAAAGGAGGGTGGTGCCCAGCTCTAAAGTAAGAGCTTGTCCATGAACTAATATGTAATTGTTCTAATGTGATCACCAAATAAAGTCTTTGAATATGTAATTAAATATGAAGTATTCATAATCATAATATCTGACTCGACTCCAGTAAAATTATTTTCTTTCACATATTTATAGTATCTAGAAAAGAAAAAGTGAGAAATAAAATGGGGGTGGGGGTGGGGTAGCAATCTCTTAAGGACCCGAGGAAATAGTGTGTTAATTTACTTGATTGGGAGTGAAGAAAGGAAGTGTGACTTTTTGGGCATGCCATAAGTAGAAACAGGACCTCTCTACCATCGCTTTAGATGTTATTCTTCTGGAAATGAACTCAAGTGGGTTTGCCTTGCCAAATACTATTATTGTTTATGCCTAAGTGCGTGTAGGGACAATGGTATAATTTGAAATTGAATTATACGGGGAGGTGAAACATGATGCAAGTACATACGGTACTTATTTGTCTTGCAAAAATGAGGATACTGTTATTCTTAAAGGTTCGCCCCCATCTTTCGGACCTCACGGGTGCAAGGAAGAGCGAGTGAGAGAAAAAATTATTAATGAATTTAATAATAAATGGTGTAATGGCAAATGAAAAATAATTAAAAAAGACTGGGGGTTGAACTGTAGAAGTGAGATTGATGAAAAATAAGGTATACAATATCATAACTTACTCTTGTAATAAATTTTTACTACAACAGATATTTACTATTTTTTCCTTAATTTATCATTGCATTATTATCTATTTGATGGATCAGATTTTCAGATATAATGCCCAAGACCTCTAAAAAGACAACAATACTCTGTCTTAGTATGACAACAAAATACTTTACTCCAGGTCCAAGTATAATTTAGGTACATGTTTGGTTTTCAATTAAAATTTATGTCACGTGTTTCAATATAAATCTAATAGATAAAAATAAAAATACGAGTTCTAATCCTTTTATAAAAGTACTTTTGCCTCTAAAGTCATTTTTCACCTGATTTCCAAACACGCTCATCCAACTCATAAATGTATCTTAAGTACATTTCAAGATTACTTCAACCAAGGGCTACTTCCTAAGGGATAATAAGGCATTCCGGATCAGCATAACACATTACACGAGTCGAGTCATAAACCCAATTCGTAACAGTATTTTAATATGCAAGTATAGTTTAGTTGAAAAATTATAGGCCCTAATTAGATAACCTGCTTTACTTCAATAATCTAGACAGTGTAGTGTGTGCTTTTGTGTAAGTTTTTGCATGAATATTTGCATTTAACCTGTTCTGTAAAACATTGTTGCAATTTATCAAGTGTATTATTGTTCTGTTAGATCAATTGCAGAGTTATCAGATAAGTTTTTGTGCACACTTGAAGAATTGAAAGAAGTGGAAATGCATGGAAGCAGAATTGTTTGTCATCATATGCACGCTTGGATACTTTAGTGTTGGTGATGGATTTATGATTTAGTGAAGTTAAAATGCTTGATGAATTAAAGCAGAAGTAACAAAATTGTAAGAAGTTCCATTTTTTTTTCGATTGGTAGATTTTGAGTTTACTATCTTGATACAAAAGGTAATATTATATATTTAATTGATATTAGGAATTTGGATGTGATTGTTGTTTGAATGGGTGAAGCAGTGCAAATAGGAATGATTTTTTACATGAATTTATTCAGCTGAACTAAGTGTATTGTTGTTCATCACATTTTATATATGTTTTAATGTTGGATTAGGCTATTATTGTACAATTATGGTCTTGTTTCGAATTCGATGATTAATTTAGCTTATTATCATTTATCTGCTTGAAGTTGTAAAATTGATTATTTAATGTCCCTTCTTGCTCATGCGCAGATAATGTGTTGGAAAGGTTTGGAAATGCTGAAAATATTCAAAAAACATACTTTGAAGACACCTTTTCTTGATGACTTTATGCAGTATGAAAACCGTCAAAAGATCATGCAGGATGAGAAAGCTAAATTGTCAGTCAAGAGTTTTGGTAGTCCATTATTTGTACCAGATTGGAAGCTCCTCGAAACTTAAACTTTGATGTTGACTTACCAACATACAATTATGAAAAGAATTTTAAGCTCAAGAATACATGATTCTGATGGCTTAAAACAGATTTCAATTTCAAGTCCTGAGCAGATTGTTAGTAATTCTAATGTCACTGGCATCAGGTCTGTGGATGAGAATAACAACTATTCATAAAAAGGTTTGCTTTAATAAGGAAAGTTTATTTTTTGTAATATGATTTGAGCCATAAATTTTGATGAGAAGAACAACATTCATGATTCATACAAAGGCTTGCTTCAATAAGGAAAAAAAATTATTGGGAGATGTCCGTGCGAATGGTTAGACTATGTTAAACTGTGTTATTGTGTGAACTGAATAAGAGCATTATATATTATTTACTGTATTTTACAAACCCAACTAATTGAATTTTTGGGTAACTTATCTTTAAATGGAGAATAGGTAATGATTATAATTTCGAAGTAGTCACAGAAATTTTCAGGAGAGGTCAACATGGTGGAGGTTGATTTCTCTGCACATTCTCCCCAACCCTTGCATCATGACTATGATCACCTTAGAAATGCTAGTTTTGACTTTTGTTAATACTTTTCTTCTAGCAGCAGTGCTTGAGTAATAAAAGAGAAAATACGTAATATCAGACCTCAAGCACCTTAGAAAATATCTCTATGGATTGATGTCTGAAATGTTTAAGTTCTAGAGAATTGTCTCCAGGTTAAGGAAAGGAGCCTGTTTTTTTTTTCTTATCACTGAATTAGTATTTTTCCTCCTTCATTCATGTTTAACTTACTGAATGGCTTCTAGGTAACTGTCACTGATCTATTTGATTTTGATTTCTTCTAATCTCAGTAGAAATATAACAGATGTTCAATGATTGCTTTCTTTCTTTTAAAAGAGTTACTCTCTACAAAGAGAAAAAAAAAATCAGCTGGAAAATTCGCAATCTTTCTTATCATCTCCTATGAGATAATAGATAAACCTTCGTATGTAAATATAAATATAAATTCATTCCTTTTTCTTTTGACTTCAAAAAATCATTATCTCAAAGAATTGAAAGGAACGAAACAAAAATCATTGGGTATCACGTGAGAATGAAACGATCATATTCAGAAGGCCCAGCCCTTCCTGCAAATAGGCCCAATTTTACGTTGGCGGTTGAGTGGTTGACCCATTCAGCTGGATACGCGAACTCCAGAGACAAAATTATTAGCATTTTTTTCATCCTAAAACACTTGTATCCTTCCTTTCTTAGACAATTTTCTTCGAACTAAAACATACACGATTAACTCTTCCAATGAAAAAGAATTCTATAAACAATACTCAAATCCAAAATCTTACACACATATACCTAGTAATCTTACTTAAAAAGAATGAAAATAAAAAGAATTAAAATACAACCACAATTGTTTCTTAATGCACGGTATCCCCAATTTAATGGACCAAAAGCTAATCTGTTTGTTTAGTGGCTTCATATAATTCAAAAAACACTCATTTTCTCAAAGCTTCTTATTCATATCTCAAAAAATACTCGTTTTCTCAAAGTTTCTTGTTCTCTCAAAAAATACTCGTTTTCTCAAAATTTCTTGTTCATATCTCTCAGATGTCTGTTTCAAGAGAATTTTAAATATGATAAAATTCAATATGAGTTATTTTATTAAATAGATTATTCTCAATGAGATTTATTTGTTATTGTGATTTATGACAAATTTTACCTAATAAAAATTGAACATAAATTATGATTTGTTATTGTGTCATAATTTATGACAAATTTTATCTAATAAAAATCGAACATAAATTATTCTACTAAATAGATTGTTTGTGGCTGTTGTGTTCCTATTGAATTATGAATATGATAAAATTCAATGATGAGATTTGTTATTGTGATTTATGACAAATTTTACCTAATAAAAATTAATAAAAATTAAACATGAATTATTCATAAATTATTCTACTAAATAGATAGATTATTAGATTATTTGTGGCCGTTGTGTTTCAAGAGAATTTTGAATATAATAAAATCTAATGGATTATTTTATTAAATAAATTATTTTCAATTATGAGATTTACTCGTGCGATTTGTGACAAATTTTACATATCATAAAAATGGAACATGAACTATTCTATTAAATAAATTAATTCTCAATTACGTTGATTAAATAAATCGTTCTTGTGATTCGTTATCAATCATGTAATTAACGTTCTTGTGCATCTTTTCATGAAAGTGAAAATTAACCCAAAAAGAAAAAGAAAAAAAAACTACAAAACTACTTTCCCGATTTGCGAAGACGTAACATAACATAACAGCGGACCAAAAAATACAATAAAAGAAAAAGGGATCATTTCCATCCATGGTATATATCACAAAATACAAGAGAATCCTATCCTGAGATAATCTTACCAAAACATGACAACATCCAAAACGTGTTGTATAGAAAAAGTAGTACAATATGACAACATCCAAAACGTGTTGTATAGAAATTAAAAGTAGTACAATATGCTAAATGCAAACTTCAAACGTGTAAGTAATAATAATACAAATTACTGAGATGTTCACACATTTAAAAAACGCCACCCCAAATTAAGAAAACGATTTCTTATTAGCAAAGGAACGATCTATTCTAGGAAGTGTGAATAATTAAGGGACTCCTTTACTGTTAATGGCATCAGTGGCAGCGACTTGTGCATCAGATGAAACTGCAGCACCAGAGAGAGTGGGTGCTTCAGTGGCTCCAGCTCCACGACCTGTCTTTGGTTCTTGATGACCTTGTGTACCATAACCCTGACGCTTATAATCCTCCAAATCCTTGTATTTCACATAGGGACTATCCTCCATTGGAAGCCCTTCAGTGCTGCTTTCTTTAACTGATTCATCACTCTGTGCCTTTGTTTCCTTAGATGGTGCTTGTTGTTGTTGCTTCTCCATCTTTCTCTCCTCTTACTTTGTTTTTTTTTTTCTTTTCCATTTTGAACCATTCTTTATATAAGATCCTTCTTCTACTTCTATTTTTTCTAGTGCTGTGCCATTTGGCTGAGTGTAACACACGTGGGGATCCCCGAGAAATTTCAGGAAAACGTGGCGAGTTTTGGAGGAATTTCTCGTTTCTATCCACAAGATAATCAATGAACCAGCTGAATCTCCACATAGTTCTCAGCTCCACGTATTATTTTTTTGGAGTTTACCCTATGAATTATGATTACGTGTATGACAAAGATTTATAAGTAGCTTAAATATATTTTTATGTAATATAATACATTTTGCTTTTATTAAATTTTATACTTTTCTTTATTTTACATTTCATTACCTATTTTTTTTATTAGCCTTAATGTATCATATAACCATGATGATGTGATATACTTTGTTATCTTATCATATTAATGGATTCTAACAAATAATGACAAGCACTCAAATCAAACATAAAAATCTTAAATATGTATACTTTAAATTGCTAAAGTCAATTTATATAATTGACTAAATACAGATAATTTTCCTAATGAAAATATTGAAAGAAATGGCCATTCATATTAAATTACACACAGTTACGTGCTAGACTACAGATTATGGGATTGTTGGTCCACTAAACATCTAAAAGTGTTACCGACATAATTAACTCATTGATTAAATAAAGGTAATGGTCCTAATGGAGATATTGAAAGAAATGACCATTCATGTTAAATTCTCTAAAAAAAAAATTAATTTAGTATCAAAGGTATAAATTTCATAAAAAAACTAAAACATTATTAATAAAGTACGAAAAAAGATAAATGCTCAAAATCAACCATATAAAAAACATGATCAAAATTAGTACATGTAATTATGCAATGTAATCTTCATTACTTTTTGGTCCCTCCAAAAAAAAATTTCCAAGCTCTGCTGTCACTATCTCTTGTTAAATAACTTGTCACTCGTTTCTTAAATTATTGCAGTGTTTATTGTCTATATAAATTTACCACCAGAGGATTAAAGTAGCTTAGGTTCCTGGATAAATAGAACCTAGAAATTGAACAAAATCTATGAAGTGCCTTCTAATCAAAGATCAAACAGCTTGAGTTTCACAAAACTAAAATTTGTACATGAGAAATAATATCAAAATCTACAGAAATTGACAAGTGTACCAATTTGTTTTAAATAGTAAAAGACTTGAAAGTTTGAGTGTTAATCTACAGGGATTTTGGTTGTACTTAAGTAATGTAAACCCAATTTTAAGCAATTAGAAGAAGTAGAAGAAATAGACAATTGTAAGTGTGAAATTTGGAGTAAGGCAAAGAAGAAAAAAATAACAAGAAAATAAACAATAATTGAAATGTAACAAGATAAATTTAGAATGTAATAATGTTGGAACCTAACTTGCCAAAACTACTTGTAATGCACTTCTAATGATTTTCTCTATCCAATGAAATATTTGTTTCCACCCACATCTACTAAGATACTCTATCTTTGGTTTCCTGCACGAAGAGCTTAGTTTATTTGTCTTTTCCCCCCCAAATTTCTTTGCGAAGATAAAAAATAACAAACCACATTAAGAGATGTAAAAATTAGGCAAAACAAATATCAATCTTTTTCTAGCAATGAATTTATTTAGATACCATTTCTCAGTTTTTTAGAAAATAAGCATTTTTCAATGCATTACCCTCTAAACATGATAGAGGGTTTAGCCTTTTTCAATGTATTACCTTCTTCCATAATAAACAAAAAAACACATAGAAGAATAATAGAAACAAAATTGCATTAAATAGATAATAGACAAAGTTACATTACAAGAGTTTGGTTGCTCCCAACAATAAGGGTTTAGCCTCTCATAGTCATGAGAGGCTTTATACTTCAAGGGCTAATGTGGATGGAAGAAGGTGCTAAATGACTAGAAGAAAGAAAAGGGGAATGGCTAAGAAGGAGAGTTTTTCCTTAGGAATAGACTCAGACTTTAGATTTCTTCACTAGAGCTCTAAGACTTTGTGTGTTTTGTACTTCTATTTCTTATTCTTTTTGTAGGCCTAAGGTAGCTTGCTTTTCACGCTAACTTTGCGCTTAGCGCAGGTTTTCGCACTATGCGCGTCTTTGGATTTCCTCGTGGGCCTTCTTCGCACTAAGTCTGGATTGCGCGCTTAGCAAGACTACGCGCTAAGCTTGAATTTGCCCTCTAAGCGAGAGTGTGCGCTAAGCCTGGATTATACGCTGGGTGAGCTGTCCAATTCTTCCAACTTTTCTTCATGGATTTTTCTTCCAGTTTTTGCATCAATTTTCTTCTAAAGCACTTGAAATTTTCTTCTTTTGACTTTTGCTAATAAAAAATTGTAAAGATGTTAATTTCTTTGTTATTTCATTAAAAACAATAGTAAAGTGAAGAAATTGCAATCATTGTTGGCCAAAATTGATTGTCAAATTAACTCAGATTTCACAGTTATCAACTCCCCCAAATTAAAACATTTGTTTGTCCTCAAGCAAAAGACAAGTTTTGAGTGTACCAATACATGAGATAACTGCGAATCCTTTCAAACATTTCAATGACTGATCCTGAGTTTGCATTTGTCTTGCTCTTGTGATAGAAGTATAAAGGAATGCACATGAAGATGAAAAATGTTAGAAAATAAAACTTCATCAAGGCAGAATAACAACACTTCATTCCTCACAAGGTTAGTGTTTCTCTCAACGTACGAGTGAATTGGCTAAAAATGTTTCTAAGTTTAACAACTGAACTAATGTTCCCAATTGTGCACTTCTTCTTAGTTAATGCAATAATACATACATATTGTGGATCACTAAGAGCTTTTAGGCTTGTAACGTGGCTGAGCTAACAAAGAACTCATGATTTTTCTTTGGAAACAAAATTAGGTTTTAAGAGAGCACCTACCTGATAACCTATGACTTTATATTTCACAGCTCCCAACTTTCCTGCCTTTTATTTCTAACAGCACACAAAATTTATTTGGCACTTTGGTTGCTATCAACTCTTTATTTGAACATAAGTTTTTTTTTAGTATTGTAGCAACTTATCACACTTTACATTTGAGTGTGTACTGTTAGTGATGTTCTTGAAACACAATTTTTCACCCAAACCAAAAATCCAACTCCCCCAAATTAAGGGTAAATTTGTCTTGGCTCGTGCTCTCCTACAACTTAAGATAAGGTGGTCATTAATTTCATTCGGCTCAAGTTTCAAAAACAATTTATTAGACTAGGCTCAACGGGGTGCAAGGGATTCATTTTAGTAACAGGTTGGCTATTTGGCTCAATGGCTAAGAAAATCAAACAAGGCCTTAATTATTTCCACCTTATGTATGTATTCAAACAATCTCAGAATCATGCAAAATCAGGAAATTAAGGACAATCGTTCTCTCACAATTATAAGGTCACACATCTCATTGGATATTTATGAAGTGCTTGGCTTACCATACCATGATTTTCGTTCAGATGTGCTAACCTATTTACTTTTGTGCTTTCGATTCATACTTCACCACTCACAATGATGCCTGCTCACAAGAATCAGAATTTTTGCAATCATTTCATCAGTACATCTCATGCATCAATTCATCCAAAACAAGTCACAACCAATTACTGATTTCCTATGTATATATCATGCAATTTTTATTCAATGACTGAAATTAAACTACTGGAATTAATGGTTGAAATTAAATTAAAGAAAACTAAAGAAAAATGAAAAATAAAGAAAAGAAAAGAAAATCCTAGTCAAAATGGGCCTCAATCCTGTGCGGGCGTTGGATCCCAAGCTCTATGGGCATCACTGATGTCTGCAACATAGTCATCATCAACTTTGACATTTGTGGCATCATCATTAACAACACCAAAGGTGTCACCCCCCACCCCCCCTAACAGAAAGAAGTTGGACTCCTGGCCAAGCAACCTGGGCTAGGAATGCCTCTGGTGTCATCACCGGTTGTTGGAGGGAGAGATGGTGGAAGCTCTACATCAGTAGGTACTAGTTGTGGTGGAGGCTATGCAGCATAGGGAGGATCTGCTTCGGTTGAGAAAAAGGCAGAAAAGTTTGGTCGGTAGGTGGAGAAGAGACGTCTGGAGGAGGGACCGCTGGTGGAATGTCTAGAGTGGCTAGGGTCCTGGCCTGTTTTGGAGCCAGAAAGACACTAGAAGAGTCTACAGGATTCACAATTGGCTTGGATTCATCTTCTTCTAGAAACACAGAATTTAGGTGCCACCCAACAAGATTAGCCTTTTGCTCAATTTCCTCCACCTTAAAACAAATCTTGTTATTACTAGGATGCTTAATCGCCTCAAACAAGTTGAAGGTGGATTTCTGTTCCTCCACACTCATCTCCAAGTTGTCATTCCCCAATTCCACAACACATTTTGCAGTCAGCATGAATGGCCGACCCATAATCAAGGGGATCTTAGCATCTTCTTCAATGTCCATGATTACAAAGTCCACCGGAAAAGTGAGTTGGTGGACTTTGACTAGGACGTCTTCAACTAACCCAAACGGTTTTGTGATGGAACGATCTACTAGCTGGAGTGTCATCCTCGTAAGAGCTATCTTCAGATTTCTGATTCTTTGGCACATGGACAAGGGCATCAAGTTGATGCTTGCTCCTAAGTCAATGAGAGTCTTCCCTACAACACATCCCCAATGGAGCATGAGATGGTTACGTTTCCTGGATCTTTGAACTTGCGTGGTAGCTTCCTCTAGATCACTACATTGCAATTGCCCTCTATCACTATGCTCTCATTGTTGATATATTTCCCTTTCTTTGTGAGGAAATCCTTCAGAAATTTGGTATATAAAGGCATCTGTTGTAAAGCCTCTCTAAAGGAAATGGTGATCTCTAGCTTATTGAAGATGTCAAGAAAACGAGCAAAGTATCGTTCCTTGTCATTCTTGGATGGCACCAAGGGATATGGAACATTCTTCACTAGGAATGAGGGTATCTCCTTTCTAGCCTCCCGAGCTAACTGTTCTTGGTCTTGGTCTTAGTGGTTGAGACCTCATCACCACTCTCCTTACTCTTATTTTTTTTCTTTTTCTCCCTCTTCTCTCTTTTTCTTTTCTCTTTCCTCATCACTCACATCCTCCTCAATTCTCTTTTCCTTCTCAGCACTTTTCCTTCTAGTGAAAATTACCTTGCACTCCTCCTTGGGATTCTTCTCAATATTGGCCACAAAGGTTCCAATGGGTCTTTCAGCCATTTGCTTAGCTAATTGGCCTATCAGCATCTCCAAATTCTTGATTGCTAACTCAGTGCTCTTTTTGTGTGACAAGGTGGCTTGCATGAACTGCGCCGACATTTCTTCCAGCTTGGTGGTTTTCTCATATAGGTTGGACTCTGGGTTGGGAGGCCGATGGAATAAACCTCCTTGGTTGACGTTATTCCCTAGATGGGATCTCCAACCTTGGCCCTGAGAGAAATTTCCTCCCTGATGGAATCCTAGTGATTCTTCTTGATGGAATCCTTGATGATTCTAATTGTCCATGTAGTTGACTTTGTTAGATGCATCGTCTTGGACCATGCATGAGCCTGACTCACGAGCACCACCATAGATGTTGCATCCCTCAATGTGCATGACTGAATATGGAGGAGGTTGCACTGCATGCAACTATTGAGGAAGATTACTCAGAGTTGTTGTAAGGGTCTCTAAGGTCTTAGTCATGAGCTTGTTTTGAGCCAACATAGTATCTTGAGAAGTGAGCTCAAGAAGACTCTTCTTTGTGGGTGTGTAGGCTCGATCACAAAGGATGGCATGATCACTGACTGCCATATTCTCTATCAGCTCCATGGCTTCTTCTGGAGTCTTTAGTTTAATCTTCCCACCAGCGGAGGCATCAAGGAGCTGCTTGGAATGTGGCCGCAAGCCATCAATGAAGATGTTGAGCTGGACTAACTCGCTAACCCCATGCGTCTGAGTCTTCCAGAGTAACCCATGGAAGCGATCAAGTGCTTTACTCAGCGATTCATCAGGGAGTTGGTGGAATGATGAGATTTTCACCTTTCCCTCTGAAAAGTATTTCTTCATGAACTTTTCCACCACCTCTTCCCATGTCTGCAGGCTATTCCCCTTGAACGAGTGAAGCCATCTTTTTACTTCACTAGCCAAGGAGAAAGAGAATAGGTTGAAGCAGATGGCGTCTTCTAGCACTCCTGCTATATTCACTGTCTTGCAGATCTCGATGTATGTGGCAAGGTGTGCGTACAGATCTTCACTCAACAAGCCATGTAATAGATTCCCTTGGATCAACTGGATAAGGGAGTGTGGATATATGATGTTGGCCACTTGAACGTTCGGTCTGGCTATGCTAGTGAAGTATTGAGGTGTAGCAAAGCTAGAGTAGTCATCTAGCATCATCCTCAATGGACGGTCTTCTTCCTTGATGCGTTCTTTAGAGAAAGGATGTGGACTGGTCACATGAGAGGGAGATGATAATTTGAATGATGAAGGTCCTCTCTCTCCTTGATTACTCTGCACCTCTTGTTACTTTCTCCTTTTTCTTGCAACGTTGTTCCTTCTGTAGGTTGGTTCAATTTCTAGATCCAAAGGAACAAGATTATTTCCTCGCATACACAAAAGAAACAACTATCATGCAAGTTATCACAGAATAAAAATTAAAACAAATTAAATTTATTTTTTAAAAAAAAAACAAATAAATATAAGAGTAAATAAAGAAAAATTTATATATATATATATATATATTTGAAGATTTAAATTAAAAATAAAAATAAAAAGTTAAAAGATAAAAATTGATTGCTTTAAAAGTGGAGTATGCAAAAAATCAAGTACAAAGGACAAAGTCCCCAACAATGGTGCCAAAAACTTGTTAACTTATTGACAAGTGTTTCAATTCATTTTAAGTAGTAAAAGACTCAAAAGTCCAAGTGTCGAATCCACATGAGTTTTGGTTATACTTAAGTGATGCAAACTCAATTATTAAGCAATTAGAAGAAGTAAAAGAAATAGGGTATTGTAAGTGTGAAATTTGGAGTAAGGCAAAGAAGAAAAAGATTACAAGAAAATAAACAATAATTGAAATGTAACAAGATAAATTCAGAATGTGATAATGTTGGGACCTAACATGCTAAAACTACTTGTAATGTAATGTTAATGATTTTCTCTATCTAATGAAATACATGTTTTCACCCACATCTATTAAGATACTCTATCTTTGGTTTCCCGCACGAAGAGCCTAATTTATTTGTCATTTTCCTCCAAATTTCTTTGCAGAGATAAAAAATAACAAACCGTATTAAGATAAGAGATGCAAAAATTAGGCAAAACAAATATCAATTTATTTCTAGCAATGAATTTATTTAGATACCCTTCCTCAATTTTTAGAAAATAACCATTTTTCAATGCATTACCCTCTAAATATTATATGAATGGTCAGGTCATAATATACAGAAAAAACACATAGAAGAATAATAAAAACAGAATTACATTATAGGAGTTTGGCATGTCAGACTCCTAACAATAAGGGTTTAGCCTCTCATAGTCATGAAAGGTTTTACACTTCAGGGGCTAATGTGAATGGAAGAAGGTGTTGGATGACTAGAAGAAAGAAAGAGGGAATGGATAAGAAGGAGGATTTTCCCTAAGGAATAGACTCGGGCTTTAGATTTCTTTCCTATAGAGCTCTGAGACTCGGTGTGTCTTTTCCTTCTGCTTCTTACTCCTTTTATAGGCCTAAGGTAACTTACTTTTCATGCTGACTTCGCGCTTAGCGTAGGTTTTCGCGCTAAGCTTGCCTTCGAGATTCCTCATGGGCCTTTTTGGCGCTAAGCATGAATTGTATGCTGAGCGAAATTGCATGCTAAGTCTGAAATTGCCCGCTAAGCGAGAGTGCGCGCTAAGATTGGATTGCGCGTTGAACGAACTGTCCAATTCTTCCAACTTTTCTTTAAGATTTTTTCTTCCAGATTTTACATTAATTTTCCTGTAAAACACTTGAAATTTTCATCTTTTAACTTCTACTAATAAAAAATTACAAAGATATTAATTTTTTCGTTACTTCATTAAAAACAATAGTAAAATGAAGAAATTGTAATCATTATTAACCAAAATTGACTATCAAATTAACTTAAATTTTGCAGTTATCATTTATCATACAATAGGTTAAAAAAATAAAAACATCAACGAAGGGTTAAAAAAACATCTAAGCATAGGTTTGGGTGGCCGAAGAAGGCCTTGGCCCAATATATTTCACAGTAGTTCATCAAAGAAGGCCTTGGCCCAATACACGATAAATTTGATTCATTTCCTAAACTTGTTTTACAAGCATAAAATATATATTTCTACATTCGATTTCAGTACTTGCAGCACTGTCTTCACTCTTCAATTCGCCAAAACCATCAACGTCACTTTTTTTTTAGTCGACACAACGCAATTGCAACCGTTTATTGAGATATAATAAAGTTCGTTAATGAAACAAGCATCAGCTACTTTGAAAATACTATTAATGTATATAGATCTATTGCGTACAAGAACGGTTACAACTACTAGCTGCGAAGCAAGCAAACATTAAATTAAAATGGAAAGTTTGAATTCACTTTAAAGTAGGTAATCCAATCAAAATAGTTGAACAGAACTTTAATGTCAAGATGGTCGGTCTAAGAAAAATAATATTCATCAATGATTAGAACGCTGTACACTGGGAAGAAGAAACACATGAGCCCAACCATTTAAAATTTCTTTCCCCTTTGCAACATTTCTCCCAGGGAACAAACAGACCAACACCAACCAAGCATAAGGCCCCAGCTATCATCAATTTCCAGCTGGATAAATAAATAAACCCAACATTTTTGTTTGCAACAAAAGTTAAATTTATTAATAGTAGTAATAATAGTAACATATTAAATACTATAATCACTAGCCAATCAAGACACACCCCTCTTCGAGTGAGTGATGAACCTTGCAATTTGCATCAACCTTTTTCAAGTTTCAACCCCAATTAACCGAAATTGGGGATCCAACCAGGTGCTTCCCATCGGACCATTCTACCCTTCCAAAAGCGTTTTCTGTATGCTGTGGCGAACCCGATGACGAAAACGTGACGGTGAACGTTTTCTTCTCGTTCTCCTTGAAACTCAACACTTGCGGTTCTACCGAGATTTTAACGGACGCAGTGTCTGACGTCACGGAAGCTTTGTAAGTTCCCGCGGGCCCCACGTTAGTGAGAGTCCTCGTGTGCTTAACCACGCTCCCTGATGATTCAAACAACACCGCAAACGAAGGGTAGTTGAGGTCGGTCACACTGTACTGCTTGCCCGCGTCGCACTGGAATTTTCTCTTGGCTAAAGTGCTGATTTCCGCAGCTGAGTAGTTTAACGCGCAGAGAAAACCTAAGTAATCATCCACCGTTAGATCGTAGACCAGTCCTGGATTGAGGGCAGCGACTGGGTCCACGTGTCCCGAACCGTGATCGAACGGCGTGGATGGTTTTCCCGTTGCGCTGTCTTGCAACTTCTCACCAGTTTTGTAAACTGTGTAAGCCGTTGTCATCAGAGCCGATCTCACCGCGGCTGGGCTCCAATCAGGGTGAGCCGATTTGATCAGCGCGGCTAAGCCGCTCACGTGAGGGCACGACATGGAGGTGCCAGAGATGATGTTGAAATCCACGCGCCTGTTATCAACGGGCAACCCGGTGGGCCCCACGGCTTTAGACCACCCCGCTAGGATGTTGACACCTGGCGCGATGAGATCTGGCTTCAGGATCTGTGGCGTGATCGAGTTGGGACCTCTTGAGCTAAACGCAGCAACCACCGGCGATGGCTGAATCCCCACCTTGGTTCCCTCAAAAAAAATCTTCACCGTCGGTTTCGCATCGGAAACCAAATACTTCTTAATAGCGTCACCGGCTTTCTGCCCAACTGCGGTGGCCGGTAATAAATGAGCATCCGCCACTAGCTCCTCGCCGTTAGCGGCGGTGTTGGACAGCACCATCCCCAACGCTCCGGCGGATTTCACCACCGAGCCTTTCTGAACCCTAGCGGTCAACCCACGGTCACACAACACGATCTTCCCAGCAACTTTCTCAGGAGACAACGTTCCCGTGATACACAAGTTCCCATTCATAGCACCATTACTCACATTCCCTGCATAAACCAAAGGCAAAGAAGAATCCGGCAAAGCGTTACCGCGGTAAAGCGAAACGCCGGAGAAGTTGAGTCCATTTCCGAGCGCCACGTATGCGGGGAAGTCACGATCCAGTGTACCAGCGCCTACGGTAGTGATCCATGGAGCCACATTGGAGAGACTGTAGGGACCCGGACCCGAGTTCCCAGCGGAGCATGAAACCAAAATCCCTTTCTCCATCGCTGAAAAAGCTCCAATAGCGACACTGTCTCTGTAATAATCAGAAATGCCACCACCGAGAGATAAAGAAAGAACATTCACGTTGTCCAATATTGCCCTTTCAATTGCGGCAAGAATGTCAGAGCTGAAACACCCTCCTTTCCAGCATACCTTGTATGCAGCAACTCTAGCGCGCGTGGCCATCCCACGCGCTGTTCCGGAGGCGTAACCGAGGAGGCTCGCGCCGGAAACAACTGATCCAGCGGCGGTGCTGGACGTGTGGGTGCCGTGGCCGTCGTCGTCGCGCGCGGATCTGGACTCCTCGGTTTCGTTAATTGGACCAAGCATGGCTTCTACACCTTTAGCAAAGAATCTTGCTCCGATCAACTTTCTGTTGCAGTTCGACGCGGTGAAATTCGTTCCCGTCTCGCACGCGCCTTTCCACGTGCTCGGAACGGGTCCGAGTCCGGTGTCGTCGAAGCTCTTGCTCTCCGGCCAGACGCCGGTGTCGAGGACTCCGACGATGACGTCACTTCCCGAACTCGACTCGGGGAACAAGTCGGCGCTCTTGTCAAGTCCGAGAAACAAAGGCGTTCGCGTCGTGAAAAGCTCGTACCTCGTCTCCGGCAAAACAGCCAGAATCCCCGTTTGGCGCTGGAGCAAACGCGCTTCCTCAGCGGTTAATCTCGTCGCGTAGCCGTGGATGGCGTTGTCGTAGGTGTAAATCATCTCCGCCGAGTCAGACACGGTCTTCAGTGACGACTCATACCACACAGCGTGGTGCTCGAAGCTCTCGGGCATCTCCGATTTCGCCACGTGTACAATGTAAGTACTCTTGTGAGTCTGAGTCTGTTCTGCTGCTGCCTCATAGAGACCCAGAAATAGAACAACCGAGAGAAATGCAAGGAAGGGTTTACGAAACGGACCCATGGAAAGAGAGTGTGTGTGTGTGTGAGTGAGTAGAATGGGAAATGAAATTATATGATGCTGGCTTTAACAAGTGATGCTTTTAATGTCAGCTTATACAAAGGGTGTGAAATAGAGTAACGAAGCGGTGGGTGGTTGTCTGCTTCTAAAAAATAATTGCATTGAGACAAAAATAAAAGAGAGTGGGGGTAGTAGTGGGAGTGTAAGAGTCAGGATAGAAACATTTTTCATTTCCTTCGCATGTGCGTTTACGTTTACGACCGTTTTCTTTCAACCCATCGAGTGTGCTACGCTGCTACTTTATTTTATCATTATTTCTTCTATCTTAGAGTATAAATTAGGAGTATTTTGTAACCGCCTCTCCTCTTAAACTAACTATTGAGTTGCTTTTTTATTAAAGATAAAATTATGATAGTCTATTAAACATTAAGAATATCTTTAATAAGAAATCTTATAAAAAAAATCTTAATTTTAATATTTAATCTTGTTAAAATTGGAGTAGGATATTGAATTTTTACTTAAAGATTTAGTATTTATTTCAAAATAATTGATTTTTTCATAAAATTAATTTGTATTTATTTCTTGTATACAAAAAAAAATATTTAAGATATTAAAATGAGATTTATTATTAAAATAAAAAATAAAAGAAATTATGAGAGTGATATAATATTACATAAAAGATGATTAAGATATCAGATATTCGAATTTGAGGTTAAATTAACCTTTTTCTCTTCCTTTAACCTTTTTCTCTATTTCCTTTTTTTTTCAGATTAAAGCCTCATTATACTTTGCCTTTTGGCAGTTCCGTGCAGACCATCGATCACACTATCACGCTCTCCAAACATAACTTCATACACCAATTCTTGACCTACTAACCTTCAATTCCTAACTGCGTCTTTTTGCCGATATTTTATAATACGATGGACAGTAATATGGAATATACATGCATACTGTGTCTGTGCTTGACAGTGAAGATAAGGTGAAGCTCAAAATATTGTAAACTATGCGTTTCGATTCACGGGTATTTTATTTTTAGTGGACATTTATTTATTTATACAATTAGACAATCTCCACTTCAGCTTTATTCCATGCGAGATATTTTTTAAAATTTTACCAAGGTTTGGACCTTATCGTCTCTATATGTATACCAGCCAGCCATGAACCAACCAAGTTTCTTTTTTTTGTTTTCGTAATTTCCATTTCCTTCTATGTTAAGCAACCCGTTCACGGATTACCAATACGAAGAAATTTCAATCACGGGCTTGCTTCTATGCTGGGGAATTTTTACGGGAATGGACAATCGAGAACGACTTGTTTCTTAAATCTAATTTTGTTTGTTTTTAATAAATATTTTAATAATAATTTTAGATAAGTGCTGTTGAGATTTTTGCTATCGAGCCTTTTTTGTTTCCACTCCTATAGCTTTTGTGACGTGAATTTACTTTGGTCTTGGACAAATTCCACTTTAGCAAAATGATTCACTTTTTCTTTTCTTATTCGTACAGATCAAATCAAAATCTTATTTATTGACAGCAAAGTGTTGTTCCTCGAATCAGTATTGACAGTGGAACAACCTGTTAATATTTATTAAGTAATTAATAGCATCTCTTATAATGTAGTGAGTAGTATTACTTTTTTTAATTCACCAAAAATTTGAAAATATAAATTAATTTTCACATAATTAGGGATGTGTTTATGCATGGGTTGGCAAGGGGATAGGATGACTTGTCAAAAACAATTAAAAATTAAAAACAAAATTTATAATATTTAAAATTTTAAAAGCTAAAAGCATTATAAAAAAATGGATTTAAGCTTCTACTAGTAATTATTATTTCCCTTGTCCACCTAATGATTTTAATTGCATTATTTTATCTAGCTTTTTTAACTGCTTTATACACATTTTGAAATAAAATAAAATATAATTTTTGTCCTCTTACTTTTTATAATTCATGATTTTAAGTTCTTTTATTTTTTTAATTGAGACATTTTGTTTTTCATTTTTTTAAAACCTGCAATTTTAATCCTATATTTTTTAATTGAAACATTTTGTTCTCCAATTTTTTAAAAATATATAATTTTAGTCCCTTTTTTCAATTCAAGACTTGACTATGTATTTTTTCAAAAAAAAAATTAATAAATTAACCTTATTAGCAATTAAATATATATTTTTTAAATTATTTATCATGTAAATAATAAATACATACCTGTCAATCAACATTTACAAAATACATAGATAAATTTTTTAAATTGATCATAAGAATTAAAATTACGAATTTACCTAAAATAAAAAACAAAATATCTCAATTAAAAAATAAAAATATTAAAATTATATATTTAAAAAATATGTGAATAAAAGTTATATTTTAGCCTAATTCATATAACAAATCATGTTAAATGAGTCTTTGATGTCAAAGATACAATTGTTAACCTCAACAGTGAAAAATTGCGTCCAAGATCTATAACCAAACATGTTGATTGTCTCTAAAAGAAATTGTCCTAAACACATATTTTACCTTTATTCAAATTACTTGTGAAATACATCATACATATATTCTCAATCAATTCAAGTTTACTTTTTTTTTTTTTTTTTGCTTTTAAAATAATGTCACAGTGATAACAAAAAATATAATCAACATGTTTTAAATATACCTTTCACCTAAAAACTGTATATGCTTATTTTAAATTACAAATTGAAGCTGTATGAAAAAAAAATAGTACAAAGTGAAGTCATTTACAATTTTAGATGTACAAAATTTTATGCTAAAATCGATATAAACGTATAGAAATTTAAGAATTATACTTATTGTTATCTTTCTCGTGTTGGCCGCAAGCCGAAAGATTCCCCGGTTTAAAAAAAAGGTAAAATTCTAAAATTGGTCTTTCACTTTATCTTCAATTTTAGATCTGGTTTCCCAATTTTTTAATTCACGAATTTGGTCTCACTATTTTTTATAAAATCGTACCATGTTAGTCCCTCAGGATATAACGTTGACGGTTACAAATGAATGTTAACTGTCATGTGTCACAATTTTATTGGATGATGACTGTCAAGTGTCATGTTCTGATTGATCAATGAAAACAACAATACATTTCATCTTTCATGGAATTGATATTCAATCAGAACATGACACGTGTCAGTCAATAAAAATATGACACATGATAATCAACGTTACTTGCTAACCGCCAACGTCCCATTGTGATCCGAAGAATCAACATTACACGATTTTACAAAATTGGGAATCAAATTTGTAAATTTAAAAACTGGAGGATCAAACCCGAAACTAAAAATAAAATGGGGTGAATTTTATGATTTTGCCAAAAAAAAAAAAATAGTTAGTGGTATAAATTTTAAATTACAGTATGATTTTGTAAGCGTCAGTCCCCAAAAAATTAAAAAATATCATTGA
The DNA here is from genome assembly GCF_000004515.6 of Glycine max. Taxonomy (NCBI): domain Eukaryota; kingdom Viridiplantae; phylum Streptophyta; class Magnoliopsida; order Fabales; family Fabaceae; genus Glycine; species Glycine max. The sequence goes on along the minus strand of NC_038253.2, from coordinate 14,641,562 downwards.
GAAAAAGTCATTTTATTACATTGAAAGTACAAAAGTTATTTATTTTTTATTTTTCAATAAAATATTCCTACTTTCACTTTCTTAATTAGTCTCAACTTCTAAAGTTATATGCATGCGAGTCATTGTTCTTTCTTATCTATAATAATATTTATTAAATTCGTAAAAAAAACATTTTAAGTTTGAATAGTGGAAATTATAATTTAGCACATGCTTAAAAATTAGAATGTGTTGATTTTGAAAAAATAATACTTTTTGTAAAAATCTCTCAAAAATTAGTAAGATATATATACATTTATTTAAATAAACTGAATCAAGTAATCAACTACATATATTTATTTTTATATGAAAGCTAACTATATATTTATAGTATTTTTTTTCAATTCATTTAGAGCGACATGGATAAATCCATATCTATAGGTATAACTTTTGTAGAAATCGAATAAAAAATCTCTTTATAAAGTATCTTGTATACACTACTCTCAAGTCTTATGAACCTATCACTCTTCCACTAGACCAAATTCCTTTGGCTACTTCATATATATCCATGTTTTAATTCCTGATAAAACTTTCTATTACTTTTTGCTAGTAGGATGTCGTAATACACACAAGAAATGTGGAATCTGATACTCCGATGCACTGTTCAACAACGTGGATAGCCTTCCTTAACATGTGTATTAATCATATGGAAGGGAATTGCCAAATAAACTTAGGGGGGAAATCAATAGAAAGTAAATGTAATTTAATTAATTAACGTCTAGAGAGAAAGAAAGAAAATATAAAAAAAAAAATTGTAGATATAAAATAATAACTGACACTATGTAATAAGAAGAGAAAAGGTAGAAAAATAATAATAAATAGTAATAAATTTTTTTATACAAAAAATATTTTTATGTTCTTAAAATTAACTATAATTAAAATCAATTCTTGTTAATTTCACCCTAATATGAATCATACTTTCAACTTTTTCTTTCCTGTGACACCATTAAATAATAGATTGATGCATGTAACATTTTCTAAACAAAAATAGAGATAAAAACAGATTATATATTAAGCATCAAATGCGCTGAAAAAGCTGCCAATAGCCTCTCTTTGCTCGTAGGGATAATGAAACGTTTCGGCTGCAAGTCAGTGTGGGTCGCACCAAATGTTTTCACAGCTTTGATGACGCGCTTTCTCAATGCCATCGTAGTTACACAGACTTACACGCTAACAACAAGTATCAGTGTATTACTTAGAATTTAGAAATACTTGTTGTGTCATGTTACGTATTGTCTAATTATGATGGAATTGATCTCCTTCACCAACTCATTTTCATTTTGACGATTTTTCCTTTTCCTAGAAAAAAGGGCATTGATGAGATAAAAATACCCAAAAAATTTAAAAAAATCCATTCACGTGTTATGTATCGCAATCACAGGGCCAAAGAACATAATTCATCACCAGCTTTGTATAATCTGAGATACTAGTGTAAGATACCACCAGGCAACAGATCGAAATTTTTATAAAACCATCTTTCTTAAATAATTGAGGTTCATAATCCTCAGTTTTTTTTTTTTATTTTTAAAAATGAAGTATATAAACAGTGTAGTTTTTCGTCTTAGTTATAATTGCATTGATCCATACCACTTGATCCAGGATATATTCTTTCTTTTTTTATCATTAACTTTCAGCATATATTCTATATTTTCAAATTTTAGTGAACGATATATATAGTTTGATATTTTGATTCATACTCTTCTCTGTCTGGGTATTTATTATACATGCACTGATGCACCGGCCTTTTCTTATATAGCTCGGGGACCAACTTCTACGTAAATTACAATTAGAGATTTTTTTTAAAAAATGAAATTACAATTAGAGATAATATTTATATATATGGACCTAATTATATTAATCAGCGTTTTGAGAGAAACTTCATTGGAAGGTTTTTAATTTCCTTTTTGCATTAAGGAGTTATACTTTTATAAGATGTACCATCAGAGTGCATTAAGGAACCAAAGTTATTTAGTAAGCATTGCATATATAATATATCTACTCAGAAAGGGACAAAAAGCGGGTTGATTTGGGAAAAATTTTTGTATTGTTCCTACTGAGTTTCGATGATGTCCAACCGAATTGTTTGGTCCTCTTCTTTTTAGTGGAATCTTTGATCTCCGATGTTGATGTGATGGGAAGGTACTTTCAAAATGGACTCCAACAAACAAGTCAATGGTACTTTGAAGTATTTAACTGCCTATATTTGAAATGAGTAAAACATACCTAGGGATCTTCCCTTTGGGTTTATATATACAGGTCTAGTGTTGAGAGAGTTATGCAATGTTTGGAGCCATGTTGATAAACTGCTCCTTTATGCATTGTGGTCGAGTTCGTGGGCAGTAGTTGGGGATTGCCATGAGCCGAGTATGTAGGACCCCACGACTCGAGTACGTGTCGAGTTTCACGGGTCGTACGGTACATAAGTCCCCTAAGCTCTGAATTCATTATGAATGATAGAGTTTAATATGTGATCCTCAAACTCTGGCGTGGGTTGAGAATGTGCCGAGGTCACGGGCCATACGACACATAAGCCTTCTGAGTTCACACGAGTAGTTTCGTTGAGTTACCTCAGACGGGTGAACTAGCCATGGGGGTTGAAACTGAGTTGCACAACGAATGAACACAAATGTCACGTGTGTCTCTACCTTTTCAGACATCAAGAGTTTCCCAAGTATCGGCTGACACATGTCTCAATCTGTGTGGTTGGCCTCGTGATGGTCATTGGGTGTCTTGTCACTTTGAGAGGCATGACGGGGTCAGGGTAACGTCACACCATTTTTCGTGGGGTTTTAACGCTTCATTTTTCATGTCGCCTCATCAGAGGTTATGACTCATAAAGTGATTTTTTGAAACAGGGTTGTTGGAGGGTTTTATGAAAACAGAAAGTGAAGGCCAAGGGGTGTGCTAGTGAAGGCCAAGGGTTTTACGAAAGGTTGGGAAACCCTTATAAAAAAGAGCTTGAATGAAGATAGAAGGTCACCCCTATTTTCTTGCTCTCTCGCCCCTTGCTGTCCTTTCACCGGCATTGTTTGCTCATTTCTTCGCTCTTGCCTTCATGCGGTTGAAGTGTTCATTTTGCTTCCCTTTGCGCTTGCTTTTCTTATGCTTCCTATTAGGTATGCTCCTTGGTCATGCTCCTTATTTCCTTCAGTCCCTTGTTCTTCCTTGTTCTTTGTTTCTTGCACCATGTCTTCCTCTGCTACAGAGGATGGGTCTCCCGTTTGGGGTAGGTCCCTATTGGCCAAAGAGGTTAGGGGCATAGGGGAGTCTGGGAGTGAGGAAGAGTTTTTTGTGTTGTCCCCTTCATCTATTTTTGATTCGGAGAGAACAAAGGATTTCTTGGTGAGTGTTGGTGAGGGGGTAGAGGTCTGCGAGGAGATGGAAAAGATGGGATAGAGCCGAAAAAGGGATGACAACGCCATCGAGGGGGATAAAGGGACCAAGAAGAGTAGGGGGAGCAAGTGCCCCCCATTGCCATCCTCTGGGTACGAGTGGGTTTCCGTGAATGTTAACTCGTACCTTACTCGGTTTTGAACCCATAAGTCTATAGAGGAGTTGAAAAAGAAGGTTGACATGATGACCTTGGACGAGGTCGAGTTGTTGATTGTCGAGCCCCGTAGTACTGAGGAGCATGCGTCTATGGGGCATCAAAGGGTGAGGCTGACTTCGTGTATATGTATGATGATGTATTTAAAGAGTTGAACATTCAATTTCCCTTTTCGGATTTTGAATGTGAGATGTTGAGTTTGATGAATGCTACCCTTGTGCAGCTTTATCCTAATAGTTAGGCCTTTTTGAGTGCCTTTCAAATTTTTTGTAAGAGTTTAAAAATCGAGCCCATTGTTAATAAATTCATGTACTTCTACTAGTTGAAGATAGGTGTTAAGGCGGGCTGGGCTTCGTTGAATTCATTCAAGTTTGGAAAATTGTTACAGTTGTATACCCAATCTTGGAAAAAGTTCAAGTCAGGCTTTTTCCGAGTTCATCTTAATCTTGCCTATGGGGAGTCAAGAGAGTTGTTTTTTAAGAAGGATGGGGAAACTCCTAAGTTTCCTTTTTATTGGCAACGTTTTCCTTTTAAATTCAAATCTTGTCCTCACCAACTGTTGTTGGCGCAAGAGGTGAAGGACATTGAGATTATAAGGGAATGGCCACGCGAGATGTCGTGTAAATTTATTATGGTTATTCCAAACTCGTGTTTTCTTGATCGCATTCTCAGAAATGAGTACTGTTATGCTATAATCTCTTTTTTTATAAATTTGGGGAAGTACTGACTTGTTTATTGAGTCCTTTACAGAAGTTATGAAGGGCTACAATTACAAGAACCTGAAGAGTTTGGTCACTGATGACTGAACATAAGTCGAGAAAATGAAGAACAGGAAATGAGTGAAGAACGCATCTAAGCCTGAGAAGAAATTGGTTAAGTCTGTGGATGGGCAAAATGAGGTCAGCAATGCCAAGGTAGAGATTGTTAACTTGGATGGGCCTGAGGTGGCGAAAGTGAGCAAAGTGTCTGAAGGGCTTGTGGCGATGTTAAAAGAGGGAGTAGGGGGAAAAGAGGTTGAGAAGGAGAAAGAAGTAGAGGTTGCTTAGAAGCCGACTGCAACCGAGAAGAAAAAGATGACAGAGGTCGCTCAAAAGTTGACTTCTATTGATTTTGAGGGCAATCCGAGTATGGGGGCACCTCGAAAGAATAAGGTGGTCCTGCGTTACGATGAAGGTAAACTTCTTCGCTTGGACCTTGTTTTTGTGGCTCCGAACATTGTTTTGCTTTGGAATGCTGACCTCACCAAGGCATAATTTGTCTAATCTTTTGCTTTTTTTAGTCAAACCGATCACAACATGATGGACTATGTGGGCTCGGTGGAGAGTTTGGATGCAACTGAGATCTTTCTTGGTCAATTTCTTACTGTTGTTCACCACTTGAAGGAGACAGTGTAGGCTGATGAGAAGACCAAAGCAATGGTCGCGTAGTTGAAGTCGATTAAGGTTGAGTTTGGGAAGGCCAAGGAACTTGACCTAGAATTGGCCAAAAGTAAAGAGGTGGCAAAAAAGTTGCAAGAGGAATTAGATAAGCATATTGGGTGTCTATCCAATAAAGCCAAAGAGAACAAAATGTTGAACGGTCGAGTCTCCAACCTTGAGAAGCAAGTAAAAGATGTGGGGAGGAAAATGGATGAGTTGTCTTCGAAGAAGAAGACTGTGGAGTAGGAGTTGACAAAAATGAAAAAGGTTGTTGAAAAGTTGGAGGAGGATTTGCTGGAGAAATAAAAGAGCGAGAATGCTCTGATGGTCGAGTTAGATGTGGCTAAGAGGTTGATTGTGCTAAACCATCGAGAGGGTGTTAAGAAGGCGCAACGCCAAGTTAAGGTGTTGGTCCCGAGCATCAACTCTGCACAACATAACGTGAATGGCGACATCGTGGATGGTGAGACTATCAGGGAGTCATAACTCTGCTCTAAGTCTGAAGGTGAGGCAGAGAAGGAAGTAAAATCTAAGTGATCCTATTTTGTAGTTTCTAAGTTCATTTGTAGAAGTTTGCTGTAAGAATTGCTAGTTTTGATGTAAAATTTTTTTGTAAGAGTCTAAGTTTAAAATGAAAGAGAATGTTTTGTGTATCGAATGTTGAGTTGCTTGTATGAAACTTTAAAAAAAATTTAATGAAAAGAATTGTAATTTGCACATTGAAGCTGAGTTGTTGTATGAAACTCTTAAAAAGGAAAAGCTAAGTTATTTTCCAACAAATGTCGAGGTTTGAATTCGACCTCCTTTGCTTTGGAAGGTCAAGCTTCAGATTTGATCTCCTGAGAGTTGCTTGAAAAAGCCAGGTTCAAACTCGACCTTCTGGGAACTGCTTGAAAAAGCCGAGGTTCAGATTCGGCCTCCTGAGAGTTACTTGAAAAAATCGTGGCTTAGACCTAACCTCCTTAGAGTTCCTTGAAAATGTCGAGGTTTGGACCCGACCTCCTTAGAGTTGCTTGAAAAAACCGAGGTTCAAACTTGAACTCCTTTACTTGGAAATTTACTAAGTGAATTAGCAAATAAATGTGGATAACAAAAGGATGAACAAAGTTTGGCGACTAAAAGAATTGTATTGATAATGTGATTCATGAAGCACTCCTCTTTTACATGAGTACTCGGGTGTGACTCGTTAAAATCTCTTTAGCAAAAACCCTTATTTTTTTACAAGTGGGAGAAAATATGAAGTAGGAAAAAGAGTACACTACCCGATTTTAACTGTAATATGGTCTTAAATGAGTCGTATTTCAGGTCCTAGGGATGACCTTTCCTGTGACATCTTCAAGCCTATACGCATCGTTTTGCATGGACTCGGTGATGCGGAATGGGCCTTCTCAGTTTGGTGAGAGCTTTCCTTCTGAGCTATCCTTCCCGGCATCTCCTTGGAGCCTCCAAACCAAGTTATTGGGCTTAAAGCTACATTTCTTGAGCTTCGAGTTATATTTCCAAGTTATTCTTTGTTTACATCCTTCCTCCTCTAGGAGGGTCAAGCTTATTACGGAGTTCGAAATGGATAGATATAGTAACAACTCAGCTCTAGACGTGAGTCGAGTAAAGATGGGTAGAGTGGTGAGGAAAATCTTGAACTCAGAAAACATTGCTTTGCACTATTGGTCCCAATGGAAGTTGGTTGGCTGCTTCAGTAGCTGAAAAAACGATTTCGCCTTCTCGGCCATTCTCTTTAGAAATCGAGACAGATCTGCCAATCTATTGGTCAACTTATGTATTTCCTTCAAGCTTTGTGGGCTGCACATGGCAATGAGGTCTTCACATTTGTTTGGGTTGCCCTCGATCCCCATACAGGTGATCATGAAACCAAGGAACTTACCCCTTTCGACCCCAAAGACGCATTTTTCTGGGCTCAACCGCATGTTGTGCTTTTAGAGTTTGGCGAATATCTCCACCAAGTCTTTCGAATGATTGTTGAGGTCAGATGACTTTACTATTGGACCAGCAACCTCAATAACTTAAGAGGGATAGACTCAGAATGCAGAAGAAGTAGCAATCAATTTAATAATGTTCTTTAAACATGCAAGACAAAATTGATTGCAACAAAATAAATGAGATAAGGGAAGAGAGAATGCAAACACAGTTTTATACTGGTTCGGCAAAGTCCGTGCCTACGTCTAGTACTCAAGCAACCCACTTGAGATTTTCCACTACCTTTGTAAAAATCTGTTTACAAAGTCTGAACTACACAGGGACAACCCATCTCTTGTGTTCAGGAATCCTTACAACTTAAGAGATCCTCAGTCCCTTAATCAATCTCTTTGAATGAGAAGAAAGAAAGAAGAATTCTCTCTTAAAGAGAAGGATATTACAATTGAAGTCCATGGAGAAACTCTTGATGGATTTGCAAGTGTTTGCCCAAAAGTTTCTTTTGAGAGAGCATTTGACAATGAAGTTCTCTTGGAATATCTCTCTCATACATTTTGTGTCCCAAGTCACCTATTTATAGGCCTTTGATGACCATTCAAAAATCTCTTGAGCAAATGTGACTCTCAGGAGTTATTTTCTGAAGAGTTGTGACTCTTGGGAGTTATTTTCTGAATTTCTGAATTCTTGACTTAGATCAAACTTGAGAAGCGCTTATCTTTGGCATCATCAAAATCATGTATACATACATTCACATTCTCCCCCTTTTTGATGATGACAATCAAGTGATTTCTTTTCGACATCATCAAAACAATACATGATCCACATTTACGACCATATCATCGACGTAGACCTCCCAAGTAGGTCTTTGAAGACTTTGTCCATTAATGTCTGGTATGTGGCGTCGACATTCTTCAGACCGAAGGGCATGACTTTGTAACAGAAGTTGGCATCTTTAGTGATGAATGTCGTCTTGCTTTCATCTGGTAGGTACATCTTGATCTAATTATAGCCTGAGAATGCGTCGAGGAAACTCAGAATTTAGTATATGTGGGTGTCATCGACAAGTTGATCGATGCTGGGAAGCGGGTACGCATCTTTTGGGCAAGCCTTGTTATGGTCGATGTAGTCAATACACATCCTTCATTTCATGTTGGATTGGTTGACCATCACGACGTTGCACAATCATGTCGAGTACGCGACTTCTCAGATGAAACCAACTTTGATTAACTTCTTAGTTTCTTTCTTTACAGCTCATCGATGCTCCTTGCCGAGCTTTTGTCGTTGTTGTGCCATAGGTTTGGCTTCAGGAAAAATGGAGAGTTTGTGGCATATGAAATTAGGATCTATGCCTGGCATGTCAATGACGCTTCATGCGAAGAGATCAACATTCTGTGTCAGCACGTCCTTGATTCGTTTCTGAAGGTGCTCATTAAGTCATTCCCCTATCTTAGTGCATTGGTGTGGCTCCTTTCTGAGTTGGAAATAATGCAACTCCTCAGTTGGTGTTGGCCTTTTGTCTTCCTTATCTCTCTTTCGTTCGAGATCGACCCAGCTTGGTATAGCGTTTTCCACATGATTGACATCTGCTGCATCGACATGCTTCGCGGAGGCATGTGTGTAGGGCTTGACGAGTAGGCTTTTGGCATAACATTTCCGGGCTTCAACTTGTCTGCATTGACAGTAACTATGTCACCACTTTGGTTAGGGAACTTCATTGCGAGATAAGGTGTCAAGATGATTATGCCTAGGGCGTTCAACATCATTTTGCCGATCAAAAAGTTATAGGAGGTGTCGACATCAATGAGGACGTACTAGATGAGTAACATTCTCGATAACTCTCCTCTTTCAAAGGTGGTCACCTACTCTACTGCACCATGGGTGTGGACTTCCCCCTTGCAAAACCGATCAAGGGTTTGGGATGAGGTTTTATGAGCTTATGCAAGACATTTAACCTTTGAAAAGTGGACCAAAAGAGTATGTCACACGAGCTGCCTTCGTCTATCAGGACTTTCCTGACGTCCCAATTGATAATGACAATCATAATTACCATTGGGTCTTCTTGCTCAAGATCGAATCTTGTGAAGTCGACATCGGTGAACGTATTTGGTGGGATTGATCTCCTCAAGCCCGCTGCAATTGGGAAGGTTTGAGATTGGGAAGGTTTGGTTTTGTGACAATGCTAAGATTAGGAGGGTTTTCATGCAAAGATAGGTTTTGTTGCTTGTACGTACTTAGGCTGAGAAAGTTGTTGCTACCTTGGACCCAATAAAATCTCTTTTGTTGTTGCTTCATGGATTTCTATTTTTCTAGTGCTTTTTGTTTAATTGTTTTTGTAATTCTTCGAATGTGATTTTAGGTGAACTAGTGATTTTTTTGTGAACTGCTATGTGCTTGTCGTTGTGAATAATGTGCTTCTATCTATTTGTGATTCCACACGCATCTGTTTCTATGAGAATTTTTGCGTGTTTGGAAAATTTGCTCCACATTCTCAAATTTATTTTGGTAATTGTCGTAATTTACATGGCCGAGACGTGTTTTATGCTTTTAGTGAGTGATCTGGATTCAACTGTGACTATTTTATATTACACAGTCGATAATTTTGTTTAGGACTGTTCACACTAGAGAACACACTCAGCGGAGACTCCTAAAGTTCTATGTGAACTCTAAGACTCAAGAGTCCAATGAGCTCTACAACTTAAGCGTGTCCTCCAACCATTCCCGCCTTTTTCTGGTGGCTGAATGAAGCCTTAGTAGATTCATAGGAAGGATCTATAAGCATTATCTTTGGCCCATAGACTCTTTGCGATGTGGGATCTCTCCCATTCATTAATGGGTTATCAGTTGTGGCATTAGTCCAGTCCAATCAGTTGAGCATGATATTGGAGCAGTTCTAAGTATACGTTTGCCCATAAGAGAGATCGATCTTGACAAAATGTATGTTACCCAACTAGCCGTATTTGGTCTATCTCTCAGTGATAGAGACCAACAATGAGTTTCTTAGTGTGGTTAGATAATAGTTGGGAAGTTTATAATGCTTTCCAACTTCCTAAAGCAACATTGATTGAAACTTGAGATGCTTGCTCCTGTTAAATAATTTTACATAAATGTAGCTATCTGTGTTGGTTTTTATTTTGTCTTCTTTATTTGCTGCATTTTATAATCTCTTATGGAAAGCATTTCTCTTGAATCAATTCCTGTGTTTTTGTGAGGCTACTTTTTTCTGTTTGCACAACAAAAACATGAAGCACCATATTTTATTGCTTCCATGAACTTTAAAATTTAACCAATTTATGTCATAAGCTAGTGTGTTAAATGTAATGTGTTTGTTGTTGTTATAAGACTTTCTACTATTTCAATCCTTTATTTCTGTGATGATACACTTTCAATTTACAATTTAGGAACAGTGAAGCACAAATACTAATTTCCTTCTTGAAGTTTCAAATTAAACTGGAATGTGTTACAGGAGTTAACATTGTAAATTGTGATGCAATTGGTTCTCTACTACCTTTGTAATTTGAGATGTTTTTATTTTCATGCACTAAATTAACATTACTATACTAGAAATTGTAGTTTTCAAGTAGGGTTATTCTTCATTAATCCATATCCAATTTGGTTAATGCATTTAATATTCATGCTTTTAGAATTTGTTACATGTATTCAAAAGACTAGGAATTAATTAATTAAATTTTGTAAATCTTATGTCATTTGACTAGATAAGGTATATATATATATATATATATATATATATATATATATATATATATATATATATATATATATATATATATATGACTAGGAATTAATTAATTAATTTTTGTAAATCTTATGTCATTTGACTAGATAAGGTATAGATATTAATGTTCAATATTAAATGTCATTTGTAGGCAGATTTCATTTTACACTCGACATCGTACATTGATTGTTGGAGATTGTTAGTGACTATCATCACAGTTACAAATATCATCCATACTTTTTTAGGCTATTTTTTTCTTACAACTACTTTTTAATTTCTTTTATGTGATTAATGACTATTGCTTTATATACAATTAATGCTCATTCTGAGTGAACCTTAGTTTTCCGTTTGAGATTCAATACAATGATTCTTTCAAACATTTTGGATTAATCGTTGTATTGACAGGTCAGTTGTATTTTGTAAGACATTTACTTTATCATAAAACATTTGACATCAATATTTTAAAATTGTACATATGCATGCATGTTTCTCTTAACCCGTGCTTTGAAAGGATTCAACGATATTCAAGGAAGTAAATCAAAGACTACTGCTAAATGGATTGTAGTTAAAGTAAGTCATTTAAATAATGGTTGATATATTAAAAATTACATTTTATTGTTGTGTACACTAATTTTTGGTTAACTTTAAATATTTTATTGAATTTAGTGTAATACGCAAAGAGGAAACACGGAGTGCGGGTATTATGTGATGCATTGGATGTCAACGATAGTCCTAGGAGGTTTCAAGGATAATTGAAAAATGATAATTGTTTACTTCAAAACTAATTTTATTTGTTATACTTGTTATTATTTATACTGATTAAGTTATGTTTTATTATATCATGCATTATTTTATTGATTCAAGACCATTGGAATCAGAGAGATTAGAGGCAATTCGCATTCCGTGGACAAGATTTTATGTCAAAGTTAAAAATGAAACACTAGGTGTTTAAGGAATTTTACAATTGTATATAGTTATGTTTAATTAGATTCATTATAATAGATGATTTTATGTATTGACATTATAGTTCTTCTAATTGATAGTAATTATTCAATAGTAATATGAAAATTTGTACTGTGAAACTGTCTAGATTGGTCTATTTTTAAATTTGCAAGTTTGGCTAATATTAAAAAAATAATACAAAAAATAACATCGATTTTTTAAAAAACTGATGTTGTGGTGCACTCACAACATCGGTTTATAGGAAAACCAATGTTGATTTATGCACCACATCTGTTTTTTGAAAAAATGATGTTTCTTTTTTTGCATATCTTACATTTTTTTGGGTTTATTACGTATTATACGACATCAATTTTTCTAGTAGTGTTATGTATTGTATGTTAATATCAGTTTTCAAAAAATCGATATTAACATTAAGTTCGTTAATGTTGGTGATTTCAACATCAGTTAAAAATCGATGTTGAAAGTAAAAAAACCCTATTTTAAAAATCTATTTTCTAGTAGTGTTTGAACCCACCTCTCCTCTACCAAATCCCTACACATTCTCAAACCTTCTTCATGACTAAAAACTAATTTTTTATTGGTCCTCAAAGTATTGTTCTGTTTTCTTTTTCATCCCACCATGCATTTAGGAGCTACATTAAGTGGTAACTTGACGTTTGAGATGGTGAAGGATGCCATGTGTCAAAATTGATGGCTTGTATAAAAAAATTTAGATCATATTATCATAGTTTGATAAGTTTAGAAATTATTGAAAAAATATTTTTATTTAATTTCTTTGATTAAATATTATTAAGTGGTGAAGTGTTTTGTGTACGTTTCAAAAGGGAGAAAAGCTTTTGTTGGTGGAGCCCTAATCAGATGAGAAGTTGGAGGCTGCTCAAACTCGTTGGAGAAGGAGAAGTGGTCATCGAAAAATGTCAGGTCAAAGAGGTTCTTGTGCGAAATTGTCAAGGTTGAGGGGTGTGCCTTCTTTAGCATCTTCGCCGACCTCCATTGTTGAGAGTTGAAAGAAATGCCTTTGTAGAGATATAAAAATGTTGGTAAGTTCACACAATGCAAAGAACCCAAGAAGACTATTTTGGGGATGCCTTAATTGGAAGGTAATTAGGTGTTTTGTTACTGTTTGATACTGGTTTATTTTCATGTTTTAGCTAGAAAAATTTGAAGACACTACTAGAAAAATGGCTTTTTAAGACACGCGATTTACGACGGTTATTTGAGGAACCGCTTTAGAAAGTGGTGCGGTGGCATTTTTGTAATTATTGTGTAACAAATTTCATTTTACGACGCACTTTCTAAGGCGGTTATTGAAAACCGCCTTAGAATGTTATGTTTTATAAAATTTAAGCCGGTTTTTAGAAAAAAACCGTCGTAGTTGTAAAAACAAATAAGGGAAATTGCCTCACGGGTGTGCACGTTTCTGCTAGCTTTCGAGATTGCGCTGCTTTGAACCCTAGACCTTTGTGCTTGCTCCTTCGTTTTCTGCTTTGAATCCTAGACCTTTGTGTTTGAACCCTATTGATTTTCGCTTTCTGCTTGCATGAACCCTACTGATTTTCGGTTTCTGCTTGCTCCTTCTTCCATTGAAGCTCCTTCACCAAAACTGGCAAATCGGATGCAACCCTAATTGAATCCAAGCAAGCAGGGAAGGGGAGTATTATTATTTGATACGAAATACAAAGCTCTTCAAAACCCAAACAACAACCGTACTGCACAACTCCACCACTGTGCAATGTAAGCCTCCAAGCTTCTCTCTTTCTTTCGTTTCTCATCTGCTAGATCTATTCTTTTTCTTCCATTATATATGTCCTCACTTTTCAAATCTAGGGTTTCCAAATTTCGCAGCAATTTTTTTAATTTTTTTATTTAGGCCTTTCTTTTTTTAACCGATTGCGATAATTGACTGTTTAGCGCACGCTTGATTGCCACAGATTTTGTGTGGATCGAAACGTCATTTGGGGGTTCTCTTTGAATTTGATTGAAAAGTTAAATTTTTTTATAGATATTCTGCGAATTCAAGTTGGGGGTTTGTTGATTTCAAGCATTTTAGGTGTGACCCCTTTGGAGATTGGGATCATATCCAATGCTAGAATTTTCTTAGGGGTGTTTGTTAGCTGTTTTCCACTAACTGATGTTGTTTGTTGCTACCTAGTTAGTGATAAATCGATGTTTGTGTTGAAAATGATTGCTTGTGTTTTGATTTACTTTATGATATGTTTTTGTGTGTGTGATAAATTCCTTAGAAAATGATGCTTTGAATGAGTTTTTTGATGGTCGGGTGCTCGATTTAATAAACATAATCTCTTAGGACCCAGACAAATATGTCTGACTTGACCCCTTCTCATTTTTAAGTTTTCTTTTATCAGTTTCATATATCTGGTTCCCTTCACTTGGTTGCGAAAGCTTTGAGTTTTTTTCTTTTCCTTTGTATTCATGGTTTTGCTAGTGCCTATTTAAATTTGCCACATTAATAATTAAGGTGTCTCTAATTAGCTTGTCTGCATATGAAAAGTTTGGCATCTATTGGAATTTGGTTGGTTTAATTTTGGTACTTCAATGTAATTGTGGTGTCACCATCAATAGCTTCCGCCGACTGCTGTGTTCTTCTGCTTGTGTTATTTTACTTTTCTTTTTTATGGCATTCTCTCCTATTTATTGCATTTCATTTGTTTGGAAAACAAATTTTTACATCTTTCTATGTTCGCATGTCATCCATTCACCATTCAAAATAACTAAACACTTAAAAATTCCAAGTATTGTTACCAGAACCTAATCACTTTGAGAGAAACACCCCAAATATATGAGAAATGAACTTTGACATATTTTAGGGTCCATGAAACTATTGAATATGTTTTTTCATATAGAATGTTCCATTATAAAATTCCCCTGTCTTCTTGATGGGCTAAAATGAAGTTTCTTTGTCCATGATTAAATGAGAGACTTTGACATCTCTGCCACTTATTGTGCTTGCTTCTAGTTCTCACACAGTTGTGATTTATTTTCAAACCAAGTAGAGAGAATGATCAAGAAGCATCAAACTACAGAGAATAATTCTTTTGTTTGTCTTACGTCTTGTTTTGCCTGATATAATTTATAATTATTGAGTCATGACTAGTTTGAAAAGTTCAGTTCTAACATGTTGATAATATAAATAGACTAATTTCTTCAAAAAAATGGTGATATTTTGGCAACTTTTTATTTTAAACCTCAAACTAACAACTCTTATTTTATTTTTTATTTTTTTTCTATCATATCAAGTTACATATAATCTATTATATAAATATTTTTGTTTCTTATTTCTTTATCTCTCTCAAATTATCAATTGGTCTTGGGTGTCAAAAGAATTTTTTCAAAAACAAAAGATTGAACTAAAACATCAATTTAATTCTTAAGATTCTTATTAATAATTAAACATTTTATTGTTTGATAATATGAATAAATAAATTTTGTCACAAGCTCTCAAAACTGTGAAGTAATTTAATTCATAAAATTGATATATTTGGGTTAGTGTCATGTTATAAGTATTAAGTATCTTTTAATTTTAATGTTATAAGTACGAAGTATCTTTTAATTTTAATTATGACTAAATTTTATTAACAATTTGAGTGACTATTTTTAGTGAAGATTTTCTTCCTAATTATTTTTTTTATTTAGAAGGCTTACCTAAATTGATCTATCCAATTAATTTGATTTCTAATAATTATAAAAAATAATCAAACAATTTAAAAGTCTGAATTTGATTACTATGAATTAGTTTGATCCCTAAAATTAAAGATTAAATTAACTAATACTTATTTTACCAAACTTGACAAAAGCAAGCAAGCTAGTCTACCTCGGCCTAGAATACAGACTAACCCAAAGATTCCTCAGAGAACAAAAATGAACTAAAGTCCACAGAAGGATCTAGTGCATATCTCAGTACTTAGGGAGTAAACTCATAACATCACTAGATAGATGAATTGTTTGTAGTTGTATTTGTTTGAGTTTTTTTTTTCTCACAAATCTGTTTGATGGTGTGATTCGCCCAGTCTTCAGTGCTTCATTCACAACCAAAGTCAACTGTGGGAACTCCTGCATATATTGCTCCAGAAGTATTGTTGAAACAAGAGTATGATGGCAAGGTAGAGTGGTTATTGTTTAGTTTCATGGTATTGTTCTTTTTCTGTAGATTTATTACTGTTACTCTTAAATGAACAATTTTGTTGTTAACTTGTCATCATTTATGAGCTTGCAAATTTGTTGACTTTTCGTGATATGAGGATCTAAAGTAATAATATTGTCTAGTTTTTCACCCAGTCCAATGGTCATTAATTTGGTCTGCACTCCAAACAAAGGTCATTGTATTTTTTTGGTTTTCATCTCCACCTAATTTAGGTCTTTCTCGAACTAGGTGAGAATCTTTACTTAGCAAGAAAACACAGACAGTTCAAAATTATAGCCATGTCCGTGTTGTACCTGTGTCCATGTTCGACACATCTCGTACACTAGCTGAGAATCTTTACTTAGCAAGAAAACAGACAGTTCAAAATTGTAGCCATGTCGGTGTTGTACCTGCGTCCATGTTTGACATATCTCATACACTAAAATTACTTGTCGTCTCCGTGCATTTTGCAAAAAAGAAAAAAAATCAATGTAAAATTTTTTATATATCACAAGAACAGAATAACTTGATAAATTATAACCTTTTTATTATGTCTACAATTTAATTTTCTATATTTTTTCATAAGTGTCTAATGAGTTGCTTCTGTTATGTTTTCTTGCATTTAATATTAGCTTGCAGATGTCTGGTCATGTGGAGTAACGTTATATGTGATGCTAGTGGGAGCATATCCTTTTGAAGATCCTAATGAACCAAAGGACTTTCGCAAGACAATTCAGGTACATCAGATATTAAGATATGTGCTCATTTTTTTCTTGAGTAGTGTCTGATTGCTTGAGTATAACTTGTGGTTGCTGCTTGCTTCTTTCCAGAGAGTTCTTAGTGTCCAGTATTCCATTCCGGGCGGTGTTCAAATATCTCCAGAGTGTGGCCACCTTATCTCAAGGATCTTTGTTTTTGACCCAGCAGAGGTAATTTCTATTTCAAATAGCTGGCCTCCTACTGCAATATATAAATTTGACAATACACAACCCTGAATCCTCGAGTAATTTTGTTCTTTAGATTCAGTTTTAATTTATGTATACTACCACTTGAATGACTTGATTGTGTTAATTAAATAAAGTTTGTGCAATTATATGTGAGATCAAACAGTATCGCTCATGTCATATTAAGTGGATTTTTAGCATTTGAATGTTTTTGACATAATTGTCAGGCATTTTCCTTCTCCAAGGAACATTTATTCAATTTACATTTGGCTTAAATATATTTTTGATCCCTAAAAAAATCCAACTTTTGCGTTTGTTCCCTTATAAATATTTGTTTTACATTGAGTTCCCAATAAAATAACAATTTCATTTTTGGTCCTTGGTAATCCCTAATAAATTAATGAATACTGCCCTTCAATAATGTGATTGTGCGGTTTCTCTAACCCTTGTCAAAAAAATATCACAGCACTTGACAGAAGCAAGCGTCAAGAGAACTGTGAAAAGAAAAAGGAAAGTTTGGACTAAATTTTGCAAAGAAAAATAAAATATATTCGTACTTGCCAAAGCTGTTGTTCTGTCTAGTGTCATGTAAATTGAAAGAGACCACAAAAAGAGCTATAAGTTGGTATATTGTGTGTCTTGTCTTCGGCCTCCTTAAAGAAAACATGACCATGAGTTGTGACTTGTGAGTTCATTCATATAATAATAAGAGATGTTAGAGGGGTATTGATACAAACAAGAATCTGGTGCATTTAGATTTGGACCACACTGACTTTGGTCCAAGTAAGAGGGCAGGGTGTGGGCCCAGGTCAAATTTCATTTTCACTTGGTGCTTTGGGCCCATGGGCCCATGGGCCCTGGGCCCGGCCCTCTTCAGCCTCATCACGTGTGGTTGCTGTCCGCTAAAGGGGTGTCAGCAGGGTGAGGGGATACATTACATACTTTTCCTCTTCACCTAACTCCATCCATTGTCTGAATGTTTGGTTTCACCATAGATATTTCAAACGACAAAACTTAGATACTATACTATTATAGCTGTTTTTGGTGTTCTCACGCGGATTTGAACATAAAGAAAAGAACATACACGGTGTTGTATGGTCCTTTGAATTCAAATAAAAATGTCAATGTGTTATTTAAACATAAGTTATGTCACTTCAAAAATATTTTAAGTAAAAGAAAAACCTATGAAATTTAAATATAAGTTACATCACTTTAAAATTAATTATGTCAAACATTTATCTAAACATAATATTTAATTTTGAGGGCATAAAAATAAAACGTACTCACTGAGAGAAAAAATGGCCTCATGGAAGGAGCCGAGAGATTTCAAGGAAAGAAAAATGAATATACAATCATGGTAGACTGTCAGTTTGAAAATAAAAAATTATTAGGTGCATATGATACCAGAACAAGTCCAATAATATTTGTAGGCTGCTCATAATAGACAGGAACTCTGCTATGCCCTTTCTCCAATATTGGATTCATCAAATCCCTGCTTAATAATAAGCATTCAGTTGGATGACAAAATGCTGTATAAGATACAAAAGCTAGTTTGAACTTGTAATTTTTTTGAGTCACAAATAGAGTCCTTACCTATCAAGCTTTGCATTAATATCAATAGAAAATATATCAGTTATGGGAGTCATGGCATCACTAGCTGTCTTTTCATAGAGTCCTTACCTGTAGGCTGTAAGGAATAGAATAGAAGAAAAACCAATACCCTCAAATAATAGATGAGAAACTCACCTAATGCTTGTGCTGCAGTCATTGTTTTCCTTGGATCTTTATTTTGAAGTCTCTTAAAAAGGATTTACAAAAGAAAATTTTAAATTTTTTTGATTTATGTATCAAATTTATTTAGTAGGAAAAAACATGATTTTATTGTGATAAGATAAAACTCTTAAGTTGAAAAGAAAAAAAAGAGAATGCTACCAAAGTTTCAAAGAAAGGGACACAAGCATAATTTGTATAACCGGTTGCATGTAAAAATGAAGGAAAAAAATAACATGCTAAGTCCAGGTGCAGTGAGTTGGATGAAACAAGGGCTAGTAAATCCAAAATTTGTTGCCAGCAGCTAAGAATAGACCTGTCTTGGAACGGTACATACATTAATGTGATTAGGTAGGTAGGTAGGTACTTTGTTCCTTTGGAAATCACTATCGACCCGGTCATGATCCCTTGAACATACTTAACATTGGGGAAAAGCTCTGGTATTAGGCCATACCAGTTGGTAAGCCCCATGCACTTGTTAAGTTTTAAGTTGGCCAGCTCAATGCTTATATTTAAAATTCTTGATAATTTTGTAATTGTAAGATGACCTATCTCGTACTCAACATAAATAAATAAATAAAAACTACACACAAAAAACAATAAAAAAATTGCTCTATAAGTAGGCATTGACCGATAACAAACCTCAAATGCACCTATAAGAAAATTGCTCTATTTGTGAATAGTTATATTGTTGACCTTGCCTGCATATTGTTTAGAAATGAGTCAGTTACTTTTAGCCTTTTCATCAAGTGATAAGTAACAGGATAACAAATAAGAAAAGGAAAGAAAGAAGGACATACCTTGAATCTGCAAAACAATGTTTTGGCATCCATAAAGAAGAATGAAAATGAAGATTGAAATTTACCTTGGCCAAGAAGAAGAAGTAGAAAATAGTTAATGAAATGGAGAAAAGTAAAACCAGAAAGTCATTACCAAAGACGTAGAAGGGCAAAAAAAAAAGAAGGAAAATCCTAGAAGAAGTGCAGAACACATACTGCATTAAATCTATTAATGCAAAAAATAAACTCCCCTGGATCATGCCATCGTCAGCTAAAAGTCTTTCTATTAAATCTACTCCAAAAAATAAACTTTTTCACGATGGAAATATCATTTCTGAATACAATTTTGTGATGCAAACACCAATTTAACGTTGCTAGGGAAGATTCTTGATATTGACATACTTTATAGGGCAAAACATCAACTCCTCAAGCCTCTATTTTCAGCCCCAAAAAAAAATGCTATTTTCTAATTGCTCTTGTCTTTAGTCAACTAGGCCTCTACCCTTTAGAATCAACCCATTGTTTCCGTTGATCTAAAAGCTAGCCAGCTAGGCAGCCAAAAATGGAGCAATCATAAATAATGGAAAACAAATGAACAAAAGATATAATAATTTTCAAAGACAATAACAACACAAATGAGCCTCATGTCACTCATGAATGCCCTTACGTACAGGGAATTTAATTACTTGACTTTTGTACATAATTGACATTGTTATACACCTACAAAATCGGGCCTTGGTTAATGGATGTTGTACTGATTGAAGTAATATTTTTGTGTAATTCAAGCTCTAATTCAATGTAATTAAATTAGTGGGCACATAGAAACTCTGGAATGGTATTATTATCATGTGAAAGAAGCTTGTTGCCCTCAACATGTTAAAGAATACATGAGTATGCTTTTCCCTGTTCTGGTCAAGTTAAGATGTTAGGCAAAACTTAATTTGTTTCCATTTGACTAAATATTTAAATTATCCTTATTTCACTTAAAATAAACCTCTTTACTGGTTGTACTATTTTATAAACCTCAAACATGATGCATTGTTATTTGAGTATGATTGATCCAGCTGATAGTTTCCCCCATTGATGGTACAGATTATATGTCGTCATTACAACATTTGTGTTAGTGTTTTCCCTGTAACTGCATCCCGCACTCGTTGTCATTGACACTGAGCATCTTTCGAGGTATGTCTCTATTTTTAAAAAGTGGTATGATTGTAACATGTCGTTGTTCAAATATCGATATTGTTTCATGTTACTAGTTAGTTGCATTATGAGTGAACCTTAGTTCCCCGTTCGAGATTCGATACATCGATTAATACGGATAGTTTGAATTAATCGATGTATTGATTCTTGAATTGTCCGTTTGGACAGTTTGGGATGACATATTTTTATAGTTGAATCATACGTAGAGGTAAATTATCTTTTGAATGATTTGAATAAATTTCGGTATACTGCATTTGACATTGTTCTTCGGGTGCATATTTGATCGCGGTGATTGTTCACACATTCATCGCTTTCATCTTGTGTACTTGAAGACCAATGCGAAATGCTGCCGAAATTTCATCAAATCACTCGAAAGAGATTTTACTTGTACGTTTGATTCAACTATAAAAAATGTCTTCCTGAATGGGGTAGGGCCACACCTTCAATGCAAAAAAGTGAGTTTAGCATGCATCACAGATAACTTATTCATTGTCATGAATAGCAAATACGAAACATGGATCGAAGTTGGATGAAAGCAAAACGCATCAGTGATGAGTATGAGAACGGGGTGGAACAATTTCTACTGTTTACGCAACTTAATGCTGAAAGTTTGAGGGGCAATTATTTTTGCCCATGTGTTAAATGTCTTAATGGTAGACGACAGTCAGTTGATGAAATCCGATCACATCTGATATGTTACGGCATCATTCCAAATTACACAAAATGGATATGGCATGGGGAATCGGCCGACATTCCAACTGTTTCTCAGTCTCAGGCGGTTCACGAAGACAGCGAGAGCGTATAGAGAAATGATCCGTGATCTTGGACAAGAGACTTTTGAGCAAGCGCATGCACCTCTGTATGATACAATAGAACGTGATTCCAACACGCCATTGTATCAGGGGTGCACATCTTTCACGCGGTTGTCAGCTGTGTTAGCTTTGGTAAACTTGAAGGCAAGATTTGGGTGGAGTGATAAAAGCTTCACTGAATTGCTGGTCTTATTGAAGAACATGCTTCCTGAACAAAACACTTTGCCAAAAAATCACTACGAGGCCAAAAAGAT
The DNA here is from genome assembly GCF_000004515.6 of Glycine max. Lineage (NCBI taxonomy): Eukaryota > Viridiplantae > Streptophyta > Magnoliopsida > Fabales > Fabaceae > Glycine > Glycine max. The sequence goes on along the minus strand of NC_038253.2, from coordinate 14,620,030 downwards.
TTTGTGTCCAGTGGGAATGGAGTACAAGAAGATCCATGCATGCCCTAATGATTGCATATTGTATAGAAATGAGTATGCAGAACTACGGCAATGCCCCACGTGTGGGGTATCACGATACAAAGTGCAACACGATGAATTAACTGATGATGCAGGAACCAAAAATTGTCGTCCTGCCAAGGTGTGCTGGTATCTTCCAATAATACCAAGGTTTAAGCGATTGTTTGCTAATGCACATGATGCAAAAAACCTTTCATGGCATTCGGATGACCGAAAATCTGATGGATTACTGCGACATCCTGCCGATTCGCCACAGTGGAAGACAATTGATCGTTTGTATCCAGAGTTTGGGGATGAGCCAAGGAACCTAAGGCTTGCTCTTGCTTCTGATGGAATGAATCCTTATGGTAGCTTAAGTAGCAACCACAGTTCCTGGCCTGTTTTACTGATGATTTACAACCTTCCCCATGGTTGTGCATTTTGCGTAAATACATTATCCTGTGTATGATGATCGCGGGTCCAAGGCAGCCAGGGAATGATATTGATGTGTATCTTACGCCATTAATCGAAGACTTGAAACAATTGTGGGAAGAAGGGGTAGATGTGTGGGATGCAAATGTGCAGCAGACGTTCAGGTTACGCACAATGGTGTTTTGTACTATTAATGATTTTCCAGCATATGGAAATTTAAGTGGATACAGTGTGAAAGGGCATCATGCATGTCCTATCTGTGAGAAAAACACAAGCTTCATCCAACTCAAGCATGGAAAGAAGACAGTATATACCAGACACCGAAGATTTCTAAAAGCTTTTCACCCTTATCGACGATTGAAAAAAGCTTTTAATGGAAGTCAGGAGAATGAAGGCCCCCCAGAAGCATTAACTGGAAACCAAGTTCATGATCGTGTAAAGGACATTGTAACCGTGTTTGGCAAGTCCCAGAAGAAGACATCATCTCCCAACAACATGTGGAAGAAACGCTCAATATTCTTTGATCTTCCATACTGGTCTGATCTATATGTGCGTCATTGTCTAGATGTTATGCATGTGGAGAAAAATGTATGTGATAGTTTAATTGGTACTCTTCTTAACATTAAAGGGAAGACAAAGGATGGTTTGAAATGTCGTCAAGACTTGGTTGACATGGGAATACGAGAGCAGTTGCATCCCATATCACAAGGTCGACGAACATATTTACCCCCAGCATGCCACACACTGTCAACAGCAGAGAAGAAAAGTTTTTGTCAATGTCTGCGGAATGTCAAAGTTCCACAAGGATACTCTTCAAATATCAAGAGCCTTGTCGCCCTCAATGATCTTAAGTTGGTTGGCTTGAAGTCTCATGATTGCCATGTCTTAATGCAACAATTATTGCCTGTTGCGATTCGCGGCATCTTGCCTGACAAAGTTAGAGTTGCCATAACCCGTTTGTGCTTTCTTTTTAATGCCATATGTAGTAAAGTCATTAATCCTCATCAATTGGATGACTTGGAGAATGAGGCTGCCATTGTCATTTGTCAGTTAGAGATGTATTTCCCACCATCATTTTTTGACATCATGGTTCACCTCATTGTTCATCTTGTGAGGGAAATTCGGTTGTGTGGTCCGGTTTTTTTGCGGTGGATGTATCCAATTGAACGCTACATGAAAGTGTTGAAGGGATATACCAAAAATCAATACCGACCAGAAGCTTCCATTGTAGAAAGGTATGTTGCTGAAGAAGCTATTGAGTTTTGTTCACAATACATGGAGACAGTTGAAGCTGTGGGGGTACCGAAAATTCGTCATGACCGGACACGAGGAGGTCAAGGGACACGAGGCTTCAATGTTGTTACCATGAGTCGACAAGATGTGTCACAGGCGCATTTGTATATCTTGAATAACACACAGGAGGTCGTTCCATACATACAAACTCACAAACAATATCTGACATCTATTAACCCAAAATTGAACATGATGAAATTGTTACAAGAGCATAATAGAACTTTCATGAACTGGTTTAAAGAAACAATAATGACTGATGACAATGCTTCCAAAACATTAAGATTGTTGGCTATTGGTCCGAATCTAAATGTCCCTACTTGGCAGGGGTATGACATAAACAATTATTCGTTCTATACAAAGTCACAAGATGATAAAAGTAGTGTGCAGAATAGTGGGGTGCTTGTGGAGGCTCATTCTGAGCACTTTTCTAGAGCATCTGATAACAACCCAATTGAAGCCTCAATGCCTTATTTCGGAGTTATTGAAGAAATCTGGGAGCTTGATTATAATCAATTTAGAGTGCCAGTATTTAAATGTAACTGGGTTAATGGAAATACCGGTGTTCATAGAGATGAAATGGGATTCACTTTAGTAGACCTTAACAAGGTAGGTTACAAGGAGGAACCATTCATAATGGCAGAACAAGCTAGACAAGTGTTTTACATCCAAGATCCAAATAATCGTACATTATCAGTGGTTCTACAAGGAAGGCCAATTGGTGTTAGGGAACAAATTCATGATGCATCCCTTGACATTTGTGAGACTCCTCATTTTTGCACAAAAATGCCTTCAATATGTGAACAAGCAGAGGTGGATGACGTACATGCGATTCGTAATGATCATGCTGAAGGTTTATGGGAGAACATTGCTCCTTAACCGCCTTGTATCAATGTAATGTTACAATATTATTTTATTTGTTATTGACTTATATGTAACGTTCATATTTATTTTGTGCCGCATACATGCTATTTTTAATCCTACCAAATTAATCTAAATTTGTTTCATTTGGACAGCGTCATGGTGACACCGCCAAGGTCCCCTCCGCAGTCAGATGGTAATTCGGAGCCACAACCTAAGAAGACACGACAAAGCACACGTCTTAGAAGGTTGACTTTAAGAAGTTTAGATCAGCCTAGACCAATAGTTAATGTGGATCCTGCAACTGGAAGAGCATCAGGCCCAGAGAAGCAAAAGTTCCACAGTTTTTTAGGGGTTGTAGCTCGAGAAAAGATCCCCATTGTCCACACCAATTGGAAAAATGTGCCAGAAACTCTTAAGGACATGGTATGGGGGGACATTTTGGTAAGTCACATTAACAATTTGATGTATTCAAACATTGAGTTTATTTTCAAAAAAATGTTTACATGCACTAAAATTGACATGATGAATATGTAATGCAGGCTAAATTTGATATCCCAGAAGCTGAAAAGGCCAAGAAAAAAGTAATGTCCACGGTGGGCACTAGATGGAGGCAATTTAAGTCTTCGCTAACCACTAAATTTGTCTATGCTGACACACAAGCCGGACAGGAAGAAAATCCTTCAGCAAAATATGGTATGGATAAACAAACTTGGGACGAATTTGTTGCAAGTCGCAAGACCCCGGATTGGCAGGTAACATGTTTGTTCAATTTAGTTTAAATTTCTTTAGAAATGTACATTTTTAACAATTAAATAAATGCAAATAATATATTGTCAATGACAGGAAATTCGGAAAAAGGCAAAGGAGAGTCAAAAATACAATGACTGCCCCCACGTACTGTCTCGTGGGGGTTATGACTTGCTTGAGAAAAAAATGTTAGATGAGAAAACAAAGCAAAGACAACAGCAGGCACTTTTGACTGAGAATCCATTGTCTGATCTGGAGGAGCCGCCATCTCCCATTAAAAGGCACGTGAAGTGGAAAATGGCTAGAACCAAACGATATGGCCAGATGACATCAAAGGCAGCAAAAGAAATTTCGGATAGAATTGTGAGTTGCAGCATGATTATAATCAATTTGGAACTAATTTTTGTTTGCTTTATAATTACTACCTCATTAACTCTTTCAATATGTTGTGCTTGTTTTAGGACTCGTTAGAAGAGCAGACGACACAGGGTAGTTTTGTTCCCCATGGTCGGGATGACATCTTGAATACGGCCATTGGCAAACCGGAACATCCAGGTCGAGTTCGTGCAGCGGGATCTGGTATGACCCTTACTCAATTTTATGGTAGGGCAACACGTACGTCGAGTAGTTCCTCAGCAACACTAATGCAACAACAGTGGGCTGACATTATTGGAAACATAAAGGAACAAGTAAGGAATGAATATGAAGAACAACACAAGAGGAGTCTGGAGGAATTTAAGAAGGAGTTGTCCAGTCAGATCTTCATTCAATTGAGTCAGATGGGATCACAATACTCTCCCCTTATTGAGGTGGATTTACAGGCATTGGCTGCACGTCTTAGCACTAAAGGAAGTAATGTAGAAACTGCTGATGTTGACCCATCAGGCGACAAAAATGTGAGCTTAAAACCCACTATGGGGTTATACGTGCAACGACAAAATACTACAGTGTTGGTGGCCTTGGGGAAAATATGTGAGGGTGGATCAGCCATTCACAATGTCACTTATGCTGATGATGTTGTGAGGGTGAGTGTTGACAAAGTTATAGAAGGTGACGCCGAAGTGCCCTTCCCGACATCAGAGATTCAATATGTCAAGCAGGCTCTTCAAACATTCATTGCATGGCCAACAAATCTTGTGAAAAAAGTGTCACATGAGGTAAATTTGGTGTTATTATATTTGCTGCATGACATGTTTACATGAATATATGTTAGTTTATGAAATTATGTAAATTGTTGTTTTCATTACACAATTAGGAGTCCGATACTAGTCCAAAGAAACTTCCTGAAACAGATGAAAGAGGGACGAATGATTTTGACCATGATCCGTTGCGTCAACTGATTAAGAGCCTATATTTCATGTACGACACACCTGTTGAGTTGAAGTGGGATGGCAGCAAATTTGGGCTTTCAAATGTTGATGCTTCATTCTTCTTGACATTCTCTGATGTAAATGAAATAGTAGCTGGATACAAATGTTTGAACATATCTATACTACAGTTATGGATGTTGTAAGTAAATTTAATATGATTCATTGATAAGTAGTATTTTGTATGCTATGCATCAGTATCAATTTTTATGTATAATTTATCAAAGCAGGTTTTTGGATGAGTGGAGCTCTACTTTGGGTCATGCTTCCGTGTATGGATTCCTTGAGCCACAATCGATACACAATGCAAAGGATCGACGTGCTGAATGTGAGCATTACTTACAAGCATGGCTCAAGGAATCGCAACGAGAGGTGTACCTAGGAGCTTACTTAAATCAGTAAGTACTATTAATTCAAATGGTTATAAATAATGTTGAAGTTCTACGTACCTAATACTTGTTTCTTGTAGGGGCCATTGGCAACTGGTAGTACTGTGTCCTGCGACCAATGTTGTTGCATGGTTTTGTTCGTTACGTAAGAAGCCTGATACTCATATCAAAACTGCAATTAACAAGTAAAGTTTTGTATTGTCCCTCATATCATGCAGTGTAATATTTTGTGTCAACCATTTGTTATCGTCGTATAGATGTTGATCATGCTATTATTATAAGCAGTGCAATGAAGTCAGCAAACACAACCGCGGATGGTACAAATAATCCAGCAACTCCTAAGTGGGTTGAAGTCAAGGTTAGTGATGCAATTAATCATTATTTTCCAGTATTGATCTTCAAATGATAACCTCAATACAATTGTTAGATCGAATTATTATTTATATTGAATGTAGAGCCATGTACAAAGCGGAGGGTATGAGTGTGGCTACTACGTGATGCATTGGATGTGGAACATCGTCGGTGGGGGTTTAAAGAATGATTGGAGCATGGTATGTTCGGTTTAACATCTTCAAATTACTATTTTAGTAGTATTTTCATTCATTTTACATCTTCATTAAATACACCCTTTGTATTCTTCATATTTTGTAGTGGTTTCTTGATGGAACGGCGTTAGACAACGAAACAATTACAACGATTCGCCAGAAATGGGCAGCATATTTTCTTAAAGTTCAAAGCATTCAATGTACAAAGTCTTAGTTGACATAGGAAATCTTTTGGTTATTGTGAACATTACTGAGACAAATGTCACTATATTGGCTTGTATTTATTTGGAAATATATTTATGAAACTTTGTGTTTTGTTGTCTCTACCGCTTACATTTTTGCTATACCGCTTATTCTTTTTTTTAATAAGACAGCAGACATAAAATTCACAAACTTCTAACTGTTGTACATACTTATTCTTTTATAACTATAAAGAAGCAATGCTTCTTATTGGCAATGAGATTTCTTTGCCTCTATCAGATTTAGAGTGAATGATGGGGAGGACACCTACACAACTCTTCCAAGAATAGACCCTTCTGTGAGCCAAAGGATCCCGACACAACATGGTAATTTTACATTTTTTATTTATTTGTGAATGAGTTTAATTTTTCCTTGTTGAGGCTTTTGCTTTGTAGGCAGAATAGCTGGCCCTAGGCAAATCATATGATACATCAACTCCAGTGTCTAGAAATGCAACCATATATTGCAGCACTGAAATTTTGTCACTTGACTGGGAATGTAAATCAGACCGCTTGGTATGTGAATTGATTTATCATGGTGATTGAGTTTATTCAGTTGTAATGATTATGAGATGAGATTATGAATTAAATTATTAAGTTGTTCCTCTTGATAAAAAGCTTCTTATAGGTACATCCGATGGGTGCATTAAGGCATGGAATGTGGATGCAAAGAGAGTTGTCTGTGACCTCAACACAACCGAAGCATTTCCAACGTATTTCCTAATTATATATTGGCCTAATATTCGCAGAAACATATTTAAACCTTGTATATTTTCCAGGTTTCTGTGTATTGCCTTTTTAACTCTCCTACTTGTGGTTTTACAGTGTATTGGACATAAAGTGCAGTCCTGTGGAACCTATTTTTGTGTCTGCAGCAGCATCTGGAGGGTATTTGTTAAATTTCTAAATATTGAATTCTTTGTTGAACTAGTAATTTAATTTATTGATTTGATCCTCTGTTGTAACTTTTAATAAAATGTTAGTCTTATTATGATATGTATGTTTTGCTGTTTTGATTTCGGACATAAGGATGAACTATGGAATATGAGGACCTTACTTTCTTTGTAGGGCTGGTTCTAACTATATTGACAACCTGGGTTTTGCTTCACTTACTGTGTGGAACATGAAGACATGGAAAGCCATGGTATGTTCTTCTTTGTATAAAATGTTTTATGTTTATGTTGTTTATGGCTATTTTTAATTTTGGATTTCATAAAGACAGTCCTTCCTCTTGGAGAAGATCCACCAGCAATTACTTCTCTATGCTTTAATCACAATGGAAAGATTTTGGCAGCTTCTGCCGTTGATGGAATGATTCACATGTTTGGTATCCTTAATTTTGTTCATTTGATTGTTTCCTTGGTTTGATATACTTAGTGATTAATATGTGAAGTAAAATATAATGTAATTTTGTTGCTGTTAAACATATTTCCAATATAATTTGATTTGATTGTCATATTTCCATATTTCTATTGTTATTTGATTTCTTTCTAATTTCTCTTAATTCTTTAGTTTCTAATTATTTATCAATAATATCCATCACACTTAAATCCCCACAATTTCAACAATTGGTTGCATTTATTAAGTTATATCTTCCCTTGCTGGAGTTGCCAATTTGCTGGGATTTCTTGTTCAGTGAAATAAAATGGTGCATTTCTTTTAAAGATAAATGTATTTAGAATGTTCTAGCAGTGGCCACATGATTTGACAATCATGTCATCCTTAACTAGTCGAAGACATGTCTGCTGGTCTACAAATCACTGGCTGGCCTGCACATGATTCTTCCATCAGTTCAATTCTGTTTGGACCAGATGAGACTAGCATTTTTAGCCTGGGCTCTGATGGGAAGGCAAGTATTATAAATTTAATGTTATTCCAGCTTGTGAAATGGGTTGTACATTTATATTAATTTATTCTTTGTTGTCAGATTTTTGAGTGGAGTTTGCAAAATCAAGGTCAAATCCTGTGGTCGAGAGACTCTAGTAGGTATATTTCTAGTTTGACACCTTACACTTAGATGTACACTGTTTCTTTTTTCTTTTGTGCGGCTCAAAATAGTTTTTATTAGCCAAATGCAGGAAAATTTGATGCATGAAATAGAGGATTGTCATATCAGACTCAAGAAGTAAACAGACTTCATTATTTATGAATAAATTATAGAAATAATCTGGTTTTTTTAGGCAGTAAACGGAGCTTTATCTGTTGTTTGAGCAGTTCTGTGACCACTTCCATGCAACATCAAGGAATTCAATGTATATGAATTTCATATCTTCTCATTCGAATAATATCCACGCACTGGAACAGCTCCGGAGCATTAAAGATAAGGCAAGCAGCTCTGCACAGGTAGTGTTGTTGGTTGTATCCTTCTAATCACTTGCCTCCTCTGTCCCTCCCTTCCTAGATAAAAGAAAAAACAAAAGACAATGTACGTGATGTGCTAATGTGTTCTGTGTATAAATTTTGTTTGTAGTTTTGCAGTTTGTGAAGAATATTTTTGAATCAAGATTCATTGTACGTACACATTACTTTTGAATCAAGAATATTTTGATAGAAAAGCTTTATACTCTATGATCACATCCCAGTGGCAAAAATATTTGCTTAGTAATATTCTAATTGATTAAAAAAAAGTTATAGGTTGTATACTTGTAATTGCATTTAATTCCAACCAAGACACGAGGACCAATCAAGTCATGGCTTGAGGAGTAATTTCCATCAACATGTTTCTAATTAATTTGAACCTTTATAGGCTGACAAAGCCATTGCAGAAATTGAGGCAAAGTGTGGCCAAAAAATTGAAGAATGCAAAGAAGAACAAAGGCAGCAGTTGATGCGCATTGAAGATGAACACACGTTGCTCGTAAGCATAGAAAAAGTCTTGAATTTGAAATTATTGGCTGCTTAGAAATATTCTATCATTGCATTCTATTACATGGGATCATAAGTGTTCTGATTTGTCTTTAGTTATATTTTTAATTACTTAATGTTCTAATTAATTGAAAAAACCATTTTTTTAAATAAAGTTACTATCTGATTAGTATTTGTTAGAGATGCAATATAAAGTCATTCATGTATCGTTACCTAGCAGCTTGAGCTTTTTGGATAGTTTGTTAATGACATGGTACGAAATTCTCTATGACTATGTGGTCTAGAGATCAAAGCATTGAGGTGTGAACTTGAAGATGAGTGTCAGAAGCTGGAAGAGGAGTTGCATCTTCAAAAATCCAAAGTATGGAATACCCTGATATGATAAATTAATTTCTTGTCATAATTTTTATTATTATATTTATTCTTTGGAATATATTGCAGGAAGACAGGCAAAGGGCTTTGTTGCAGTTGCAGTTGAAAGTGATGAGTGACAAGCCCAAAGAGGACCAAGAAGTGAATTCAAAACAGGTTTACTTGTGTTTCAATCTATTTGTTTGTGTCTGTCTTCAAATGGATGCCATATTTGCTAATTTTCATGTTGGGATACCTTTGGTAGTTTGGTTTGATAGGATATTCCATTATTTCAGAGCTTCCTAATTTTGTCTGGTGATGGTGTGTTTTTACAAATGCTAAAATTAAGTTGTCTCAGACTCTCAGTCATAGCCTCTGCCAGGGAATAAATACCTTGAATTCAAAAAATCAGACACTGCATTCAAAGGCGGTTATTACATAATAACCGTCTTTGAATCTCGAGGAGATGTAACATTCAAAGGCGGTTATTACATAATAACCGTCTTTGAATCTCGAGGAGATGTAACATTCAAAGGCGGTTATTATGTAATAACCGTCTTTGAATGTCGACCAGACGTAACATTCAAAGGCGGTTATTATGTAATAACCGTCTTTGAAAATTTTTCACTTTCAAAGACGGTTGTTATAATAACCGTCATAAAAAGCAATTGCGTTTCAACGACGTTATATACAACGACGGTTTACAACCGTCGTTAAAAGCACTTATTAACCGTCGTAAAAAGCCATTTTTCTAGTTGTGAGAGGGGAATGCATTGTTCATATTTTAGGTGGGCTGGTGTGAAGAATGGTGATTTGGATGTGCTTCACCGAATGGTTGCTAAAGTAGTTGAAAAAACGTAAAATGAAGATGAACAAGTTGTAGAAGAAGGCAATTGTGGAAAAGAAAAAGCAAAAAATTTGTATGGGTCTTACTTTGTTTCATGGATGATAACTACCGTGTATGGAGGCATGACCTGTGTTGCCAAATAATGGACAACCCACCTTAGAGTATCTCTAATAGGAGTACTTACATGAGTTGTTTAACTTTAGGCAATTTTACTTAAATTTTTATTCATTGGAGTAGATGAGATAGAGTTGTTTATATAAACATCATTGTTTAAAACATATATACCATAAATAATATATTTTTCAAATATTGTATGACCTACAAAATTAAGTTATGCACTTTCCTTAATAACTTTAGTATTGATGTGAATTTTTGTGTAGTGTTTAAATTTATATAGAATTATAAGACTAAAAAAACTAAGATAAATACCTCATCAATACAACTATACATTATAGATATTTTTATGACTATTAGTCATAAGAAAGGAGATTGTCTAATAAGCTTAGAAAAAAATCCACAGAAATTAAATATAATTTAATGTATAGAGAGAAAGAGAGAAAAGATAGAATATTGTAAATATATAATAAGTGATGGGTTATTAATGAATATGTTTATTTTATAAACACTTTATCAACTTTTTATTTTTATTTTTTTTCCTTACGTCAATATCATATTATGTATTATACTTAATATGTGTTTAGGTATGAGTTAGTAAAATTAATTTTAAATGAAATTAGTTAAAAAAACAGTTAAAATTAATTTTTAAATAAATTAATAATTGTTTGGAAACTTTTATCTTAAATGTATTTTTTAAAAAAAAAACTTAGCATAAATTTAATACGTAAACAAATATATTTTTATAAAATCAAATTTAACTGTAATTGAAATCAATTTTTGTTATTAGGAAGTTTAGCTTATTTGATTGAGAGTTTTGCTCATGTATTGAATTCCAGTTTCCAACCGTTCAAAAAGAGAAAAAAATCAATTCTTGTCATTTTCACCCTAATAGGAATCACACTTTATCTCACTTCCAACTTTTTCCCTCCAATGATACGGTTAGATAGTAGAGTGATGCATGCAACATTTTTAAACATAACAGATTCTGTTGAGCATCAATTGCGCTGGAAAAAGCTGCCTAGAGGCTCTCTTTTCGCGCAGGGATAACGAAATGTCTTCTTCTGCTAGCCAGTGGGTCGCCACTCGCACCTCATGTTTTCGCGGCTTTGATGACGCGCTTTCTCAATGCGTTGGTAAGTTACACACTTACACGCTAACAAGAAGTATCAGTGTTATCACTTAGATTTTAGAAATACTTATTGCATCATGTTACGTATTGTCTGATTTGTGATGGTACGTATTATCTCTTCCACGGGTTCATGTTCATTTTCTCGATGTCTCCTTTTCCTGGAAGAGAAACGGCACACAGATAAGATAACACTTGCCCAAAAAATGGAAAATTCATTCACGTGTTCCTCCACGCATATTATGTATCATAATCACAAGAGCATAACCATCACGATCGAGCTTTGTATAATCTGAGATACCAGTCTAACTGTCTAAGATATAGCCCAAGATCAAATTTATAAAACCATCTCTAATTGAGGCTCACATGCTCATCAAACTCTCGAGTTAACTCGTTAATTTTTACGAATTTAGACTCATTCTCTGCGAGTTGACTCTTGAATAAACTCTTTTTTTTAGTGAACTCTGAACAAACTCCATATAGTAAACTCGGTAGACTCTAATTTATCACAAAGTGAACGAATTAGTAAGTTAAAAAATTTAGATCAAAATATAAGTAATTTTTTATTATTTTTTATCTGTTTAGCATTTAACATACTTTTATTTAGTGTATTATTCTCAACTACAGAATTCTCATCTTTAATAATATTAAACTCTTGTTCTCTACTAATATCAAAGTCTCGATGAGAATGATCTACCATTACTATAACGATTGCAAGTTATTATCTAGTAGTGATGCATTATTATTAGGCTTGGTTATTTAAATATTCTAGACTTTTTTATTTACTGTTTTGCTTTATTATATTATTGAAATGTTTAATTAGTATGTTATTTATAAATATTTTATTATTATTTTCATATGAAATAGACTTTTAAGAGTCTACAACTTGAGCCCACGAGTCGAGTCTATAAAATTCTAACACAAGTCTGTGTAAATTCTCAAGTTTGATAACCTTAAAGACTCATAATTATTATTTTCTTTTTTAAAATGATATATGAACAGAGCAGTTCGTTCGCCTTATAGTTATAATTGCAATATTGATCCATACCACTTGATTGTGAGCTTTCTTAGAAATTCAAATAATTATGAGCTACTTGATTATTTTGTTAGTTTTTTGCAATTGATTGGGATGACACTGTCAGCACGCGCGCTTATAATTTGATTCATAGTCTTCTATGTGTATTGGCATTCACTATACTTACTTTTCTTAGCTAGGGGACCAACTCCTACGTAAATTAGGTAAATTACAATTAAAGATAACCTTTATATAAATCATCAGCATATTTTAAACATACCTTTCAACTAAAAAGTGTATATATTTTATAATACTTTCTTAAAACCTAAATATAAGAAAAATTAATTAACTTTTACAATAATTTTTTTAGTTAATATCATTTAATTTTTCTATTTACATTTAAGAAATAAACTTTTTCCTTAAGTGTCTTTTTTTAAGAAAAAGGAAGACTTGCTACCGCAAAGAAAGGTAGACTAATCCCAACTAAGATGGTACCAACTAGAAATCAAACCAAAGAAATTGCATTAACAATAGAGAAAGAGAGAAGGTACAAGGCATGGGGGCAAAACTAAACCAGTGTAAACAAAACAACAATTTGAACCTATAGTTTGATAATTCATCTCTATTCTTATAAAACTTTACTTCTACAAAAGAAGAGATTGACACAGAATCCCATCAGCTGAGACCAATAATAGATGTTGCATGGAAGACAAATAGGTCTGCAAAAATGTTGTCCTCTCTATAAATATGACCAACTAAAAAATGTATATATTTTTTTTCTATGCAATTAATCCATCTGTTTCTCAATTTATAAGGAACCAAGTTTAAGTTTTGGAATGTATGCACTACCAAAATTGAATCACACTCTAGCCAAACACTGATTCTTAATAGCTATTTTAATAGCCAGAATAGCTCCCATGAGCTCAGCAAATAAAAACTTTTGAATGCCCATATTTGCAGCATAACCACCATGGAAAGGTTGCCTTATTATTTTTGAATATATATGCCCCCACACCTAGCAGCACTCGAGCACCCCTTAGTTGCACGATTAGTGTTAGCTTTAACCCAACCTGTCAAGGGCGCATGCCACATGACCTGCTTGATTTGCACACCCTTCCTGGGATGACCCCATATTGTTTTCATTGAAACTTGTTTTCAAGAATAAAAAAAGTCATTCAAAATAGAATTACAATTAATTGATTGAAGGGTATTTTTTAGATAATATCATTTTTTAGAAAAAGGCTAAAAACCGTCATGAAAAAGGATGTGCATCCCAGCTATATATTGACAATCATTTCCCCCACACACCCTCAAATAGCCAAAGTATTATAGATGAAGATAAAAGGAAACATAAAACATGGGGGGATTATACCAAAACCCATGGAAGGAGGAATCAACCAAATCTGTAATTAGGTGGACCTAACCTATTGTGCATATAATCAACCATACAAAAAGTAGGAATAGAATCCCACCAAGAAGGGTGCTAACAATTAAACCATGGATAGCTAGCTAACTTGCCCGCGCAAGAATTCCCTTCTCTACAAATGTGGGAAACGCGAAACTGCATTTTAGAAACCAGATCAAGACAATTGAGCCAACGATTTTATAGTCTCCAAGGAACCAAGGATGGCTTAGAAAAAGATTGAACAACCAATGTGGAATCACATTCTAACCAAAAAAGAATCCATCCTTTTTTCCCAAGCAATCTCGATAGACAAAATAGCCCCCCAAAGCTCAACGACAAAAGTTGTTGAATTACCAAGATGACTACAAAGCTACCAATTGCTCTTCCCAAGTAATTTCGAAACTAACCCCCGCGGGCAGCCAAGCTAGGATGACTCTAGGCAACGCCATACCTTTAACCCATCCATGAAGCGGAGGGTACCAATAGATTTGCCGAATCTGATTGCCCTTCGGAGGGTGGCACAAAATAGAGTAATTCTTTAGAACAATGAATTCATCAATTGAGGATTTTCATAGAGCCTTTAGAGATATTTCCAGAGAGAGTGGTTGCTGCAGATATCAATTGAGTGGCAACCAAGAAGGTGATGCTTGTATCTTGAAAACGACTGTTGTTTCTAGCAAACTAAATCGCCCAAATAGTGTTAGCTATGGAAGCCAAGGCGACGTCCTGTACCTAGCTGCTAGAGAAAGATTCACAGCAAGAAAGAACAGTATGCATAGAAGATAAATTAATACAACACTGAAGCTTGCTGGGAAGCCAAGCACAAAGATTTTTCGCAAAATGCACAATCAAAAAAGAGGTGATGGGTGGTTTTAGAAGTGGAGCAGCAAAGGCTACACCAAGAGACGATAGTGCAACCCCTCTTAATAAGATTTTCATCAGTAGGCATTCGGTTATGAAATATCCTCCACAAGAGAAAGGACTTAGAAGGGGGAATGCATGGCAGCACTTCAAATCTTGGAACCCTAAGAAGCATTAGGGAGACACCGACGTAGGAAATTAAAAGCAAGCTTGAAAGAGAGACAACTTGAGTCCGAATTAATATTAATGCTGCTAGATTATCTCATCAGGCCTGGGACAAGTTGGGAAGTCTAGTAAAACAATTTCGGCTGCTAAACCAGCAGGAACATGATCCATGATAAAAGCCGGAATGTGCCAAGCTCTATCTATTTAAAAATCACTGACAGTGGCTTTGAGAGAGAATCTGACCTCAGCGGGCAAATTTAAGGCATCTGCTATTATTTCAGACAACCATTTATTGCTCCAGAACTTCATACTTTTACCATATCCAATTATCCGGGAGGAGTGAAGCTTAACAAGACTCATTTTGTTGTTGATACCTGGCCAAATGAATGATTTGATATATTTGTGAGAATCATGCCTCAGGAAACGGGCTGGACAGAAAGAAGCCCATTGGCTAGAAGAAGTTAATACGTCCCAACAAAGTTTTAACACAGCAGCTTCATTGATGAGAATAGTAATTTTTTGCGCATCGGGGTCACCAGCCCAAACAAAATTGCACATCCAGTTGTTAATAAGCTTGAGAAGGGAAGTTGGCCAGGAATAAATATGAATGCTAAAAATCAACATTCCCTGGATAACATGAATGCTAAAATTCAACATCCTGGATAACATGAATGCTAAAATTCAACATTCCCTGGATAACAGACTTAACCCATTGCACACGACCTATAATAGAGAGCATATGAACCGATTGGAATTTTCTATTCCAATAATTAATATGAGCTAATATTATAAGACAATTATATTAACTATTTATTATTAATAAATTTTATTTTATGTGATCAAATTAAATAAGCCTCTTAGACAACTAAATTAGAGAATATGAACTTAAATGAGCATATGTTAGTGTGTGTCCATTAAGGGATCATGAGAACCCTATTAGGTTAATACACTAAGACTATGTTCCCAATATACCAAGTCATCACATATAATTTTTTTTCTCCCTATCTAAAGAGTTATGAATGTTCTATTAAGGAATAAAGAGATTCGGATTGAGAGAGAACCATGAAGTCACCGGTTACGCTGTTAACAGTTATCTGATTCCGTAACAGATCCTAAGAAGAATAAATAGATCAAAAATCACCTACGAATTCAGATTTCATTGCATATGTTTGATCAATTATTATGGATCCAGGTATTCCTAAAACTTTTCTTGATAATCTAACGTAATATGTTCCTAGTGGTTATATTGGTATTTTATAAGGATCCTCTAAAATTCCAACAAGTGGTATCAAAACCATCATTACTATTAGATTATTGGGAATTAAAGTTTTTTTTGCAATAGACTGATTTGTAGAAATTGGGTTGTTTTTCTATTTCGTCAAAAAAAAAATTAATGTTGCTTTGCTGTTTTCCTGATCTTGGTTTCTGACAATTGACTTTTAACGCCATCTAATCATGTATTGGTTTGATTCACTTCCTTTTGGATAAAATTTGTGTTTCACATTTCTTGTAATGCTAATAAATTAAAGGAGAAATATTATTATATATTTTATTTATATAACTCTGATTTTCTAACGTGGGAGCAAATTAAAATTAAAGATGACGTAAAGTTTTTCCAGTTTCCAAGGTGCATTATACAAACATTACAAACATAAATCAGTACCAAGGAAATATTTTTTATGAATAATCTTATTATTTTTTTTATTTATATAAAATCTTTTAAAGATTTCTTTTAGGAATTTATACATGATTTTTTTAATTCCTTTCATAAATTTGTTATAACTTTATTTATGAATGCAATATTTACTTGGGATATTTTAAGTATAAATCAATGATAACATTAAATATAATTTAAAGATATGATATTTACTTGCCGTAATTAATGTTTTATATTTTTTTGCTATCATGATTGAGTGTAAATTTAGCCATAACAGATATTTCTCATTTAGTTGTAGGTTTAGTGTTTTTTAATTAAATTGATTGACACGATATATTACAAAAGTAATCCCTATTGTGAAAATTGATTTAATTAAAATTGCATAGATTTTGTATGAAATTATTTATGCGAATTGTGTTTGGCTAAAAGGAAGACACAATTTGGCAAAATAAGATTTTGTACCTATGATGATAAATGTGTGACAATTATAAAGGTATTTTCATGTGAATAATAGTCAGTCCAAAGAAAAGCTATTATTTGACAGAATTTATTGTCAATATTTGATCATTGTGTTGAGAGTACCAATTACAAATTAATTTCTCTAGGAATTAATGTTGTGCTAGGTATCTTGTGATGGGTCTGTTCTACAAAATATTTGCATATTCTGTTATATATATTTTATATAACTAAATTATATGTGAAAGTTGTGTAATTTTATGACCTCCTATTTATTATATTAAATTGTTTTGTATGTTTTGGTTAAATTAATTGAAACAACATGTTGTCAAAGTAATCTCTGTTACGTAAGTTGATTTGATTAAATTTACATGGATGTTGCATGAAATTATTCATGCGAATTGTGTTCGGCCCAAAGGAAGATATAATTGGGCAGAACAATTACATGCTTGCGATGGTAAACATGTGGTAATTTTAAATAATGTGATTTTCCATGTGAATAATGAAATGTTCAAAGACAATCATGATTTGACTGGAGTAATCATCATATAAGTTTTTCATGTGAGCAATGGAGTGTCTAAAGACAACCTTTATTTGACAGAACTTATCACCAATGTTTGATCGATGTGTTAAGAGTACCACTTGCAGTTAGTCTTTTTCAATCCAAAGATTGAAGATTAATCGTGCGCTAGGTATCTTGTTTGGGTCTTGAAATTTACCATAAAGATTATTTGTGCATTGTATGTTTATTGTTCTCTTCTTTAATTATTGTTGTTGTTACTATTATGGTTTAAATTACTCATTATTTAAATCTCAAAGTTGCATGTATAAAATTTAGAGTTTGAGAGGAGTCGGTTGAAAGTTGAACATATTGTATAATTTATTTTTTTTCTAGAGAAGAAACAAGAGAACAATATAAGAAATTTCTTTTTTGCTTTTGTAAGATGAGGCATATAAAAAAAGGTCTCATTTACACTATTTAGTATGTGAAAATAGTAAACTTCTCATTTTTTTTGTTTTAAAGTTAATTTAGTTTTGTACTGAAGGACATTAGTGGGTAGATTTTGGTTCTACTACTCACAAAAGCATGTCTATACGATACTACCTATGGAGTCATCCGCCAAGTGATAATGAAAGATTCTTCTATGTGGGCGATGACATAAAGTTATAGTTGAAGCTATCAGAACTTTCATGTTGTTTTAAAAAACTCAATTTCATTTTAATTTGGTTGAGACATATATTGAGTTATTTATTAAACTAAATTTTATTTCTAATTTTGACAAATTCAGTTATTTTTGTTCAATTAGAAATAATATAGTTAGTCTCTCGTGTGATTCAAATATTGCAAGTTATGAGTTTTTTTATGGATATTTCAGTGTTCCTATTGCAAACATTTTTTGGGTGGTACAAAACTTAAAATTAAATGAGAATTTCGTTACTTTATAACATAAGTGCTTAAGTCATATCTCTTAATAGAGAATTTGGATGCTTGTGTTATAGGAAATTTTGGATCCTTTATATTGGTTGAACCTTATCGTCTATATTGAGTATATAAAGGGAAAATAAACAAACAAAATGGAATTCAGATGCTGAAAGAAATAAGGATGTCTTAGAACTAATACATGCATATATTTGTATTTTATTTCTTATGAATTCATGGAATGAACAAATGTATTTTAGTATATTCATAGATGATTCCTCTTTATTTAAATTATGTAAAGTTTTGGTCTCTAGACATTTAGTCTTTCAAAGATGAAGTTGAACTTCAACTAAGAAAAAGAAAAAAAAATTAAGATTGTCAAATGTGATCGTGGGAAATACTATGGTATAAATGACATAAGATACAATGTTTGGAATCTCCCATGTGTTTTCTTCAAAAATTGTGAAATTGTTTTACAACATGTAATGTTAGACAAATCTAGCATGAACAAAGTTATAGAATGATGAAATTAGACTTCTACAAATATGGTAAAAAGTTTAATTCTTCTCTACCAAAGTTGCTTTGGGGAAAGACATTAAAGAATACAATTTATATCATTTTAGGGTACCAATTAAAGTAGTCACTACCCTATAGGTATGAGTCAGGAAAATTCCAACATTAGGCATATACACATTTAGAGATGTTTAGTCGAAGTAATGTCTTATAGGTTGCATAAAGGTAAGTTGGACTTAAAGATAATTAGTTATAATTTTTTTATTACATTTAAAGCTCTCGCATGTATAAGTTTTACAATTCCACTTTAAGATTATGTTTGAGAAGTGCAAGATTCCTTGAGGAAATTGAGCTTGGAGGGGAAGGAAACATAAGGAATGTTATCTTTAAAGAATAACTTGTTATTGATAATAGATAAGCCTTTGTATTTACCATTGTTCAAGAAATGGATATGGTAATTAAATAATGATGTTACTCCTAACATTATTAAAAAGACAAGACAACATTAAGATTTCCTCTCAAGAACCACCTAAAGTTCAAACTCAATAACCTCAAGAAGTGTCATTAAGAAGATCCACTAGAGAAAAGGAAAATATAATTTGATATGATTATGT
Organism: Glycine max; assembly: GCF_000004515.6. Classification (NCBI taxonomy): domain Eukaryota; kingdom Viridiplantae; phylum Streptophyta; class Magnoliopsida; order Fabales; family Fabaceae; genus Glycine; species Glycine max. The sequence continues at coordinate 14,600,709 of NC_038253.2, read as the reverse complement.
CATATTTCTTGAAGAACATGAATATGACATTAGGTTGACTAAGAAGGTCTAATTGACCTTAGTCAAGTCATGTTATACTCTAACTCTCAAGTGGATTGATGTCATAAATGATCTAATAAAACCGATGGTTAAACATGACATTTGGGATATCGTCAAATTGCTTGAAAGTATGAAACCCATAAGTTGTAGGTAAATATCTATAGTCGAAAGAGATTCAATGGGTAATATTGAGATATATAAAGTTTATCTTGTCATCGAAAGTTTTACAAGAAGGAAGACATTGATCACAAAGAGATTTTCTCTCTGATTTCTTAGAAAGACTTTCTTAGGACTATAATGATATTGTAGATCATTGTTTTATAATTGTTTTGCATAGATGAATGTAAGGATTACGTTTCTAAATGAAAACATTGATGGAAAAATTTATACGGTGCAACCAGAAAAACCTTGTTTAAGATTATCTAAAATCTATGGTATGCAAACTAAAGAAATTCATTTATGCTTTTAAACAAGTCTCTCATCTATGGTATTGCCAAATTCATCAAGATTACTTCTTATGGTGTTGAGGTAAATTTGGTTGATGATTGCATATACTAAAAGTTCAATGAGAGTAAATTTATTATTTTTGTATTATATGTTGATGACATCCTACTATCATCATACGACTTATTATTGCAAAATAGTTATATTACAATTTATCATGTATGCTTAAGTTTATTTTTTTTATTGTCCTGGAATAATTTTTTGTGGGAGTCCTAAGGTGATATATGAGTAATCTTGGTATGCAATACTAGAAAGTAGTAAAGTGCATTATGCGTTAATTGAAGAGAACAAGAAACTACATATTTTCATATCAAAAGTCTAGAAGTTTAGAGATCATTGGGTATTCTGACTTCGATTTTTTCAAAATGTCTTAATAGCAATCACTCCACATAAGGATCCACATTTAACCGTGTTGAAGTTAATATTTTGCTATAGACATCATACAAGAATTTATGATTGCTACATTATTGTAACTGGTTTGCCTATTGTCGCTAACATTAAGTAGTTATCGGATGTTTATTGGAACAATATCTTAGCGGTATTATTAAGGATTCAACCAAGTAAAAGTTTGTTGACATAAACTATTTGGTTGCTAAATAAAGGATTCAGAAAATATAGATTCATATAGAACATATAAGAACTCATTCCATGCTAGCTGATCAACTTGCTAAAGGTATGACACTTAAAGTTTTTCATGAGCACACTACTCATATGGGTGTAATTCCTGATAATACCTTAGTTTAGTGGGAGTCTTACTTATGTTATATATCTTATGATTTACAAACATTTTGTTGTTTGGGTTTTCTGCAGAAATAAAGTTGAAGTTTATCATTTCATTATAAGCTTGTTTTGTTTGCAATATTTATGTTGTGTTTGGATAGATCTCTATAAAGAATAAAGTTTGGACCAATTGGAAATAGGCTTGACTGAGATCACATTGGATGTAATTTCCATGTTACTTATCCATATTGACCTATGTCATTGAGTGTATTGATGTGGTGGTCATTGGGATCTAGTTACATTTGTTGTAGTGATGAAAGACGCATTGATTTCATTATTGATACATGAAATGAACCAGGTTGTTAAGGTGAAAGTCTAAAGGTAAATAACATACAGATGCGCGCTTAAGGATTTTTTATATAATTGTTACAATATGTAGCGCAAGTGGGAGATTGTTGAAATTTTCTATTCCAATAATTAATGTGGACTAATATTATAAGACAATTATATTAACTATTTATCATTTTTATCATTAATGAGTTTTATTTTGTGTGATACAATTAAGTGAGCCTGTAAGATAACTAAATCAAAGGATATGAACTTAAATGAACAATGTAAGTGTTGGCCCATTAGGGGATAATGAAAACCCTATTAGGTTAATACGCTATAAGAAGTCTATGGTTCCCAATATACCGTGTTGTCATATATAATTTTTCTTCTCCCCATCTCAAGAGTTATGAAGGTCCTATTAAGGAATAAAGAGGTTCGATTGAGGAAGAACCATGAAATTACCGGTTACACTATTAACCGGTTATCTATTCTGTAACAGATCTTAAGAAGAGTACATAGATCAGAAATCACCTACGGATTCATATTCCGTTGCATTTGTTTGATCATTCATTATGGATTCAGGTTTTCCTAAAACTCTTCTTGATAATCTAACATAATGTGTTCCTAGTGGTCTCTTCTTGATAATCTAGCATAATGTGTTCTTAGTGGTATTCTATAAGGATCCTCTAAAATTCCAACAAATCCTTCTAAGAAGAGAGTTTGGCTTTAGTTTTATCGGCACTAGACCTCAGAAATGCTTTGCAATCTAGATTGAGTAAAGTTGCTAGCATAAAATGGGCATATGTTATTAATGAATATTTGAATGTATTTATTAATTGATTATTATATATTTATCTTTATATTTAAAAATTTTAATTTTAAAAATAAAATATCATATTTAAAAAGAAAAATTTTAAAAGAACTAAAGGTTTTAATAGGCAATTGCGTAAATTATCATTTGTAATTACCTATGACCTATAATATATAAATTTGACGGTGTTTCAAAAAATATTATCACGTGTCTTGCGTAGTAAAAAAAATATTCATAATGTCAAAAGATTAATAACCGGTAAACTTTTTTTTTTTTTACACAACGGTAAACTAAATAAGCATACACAGTAGATATAAGATTTTTTTGACAATTAATTAGTCGTGACAATTAATTAGTGCACGACTAAGTAATTAGTCAGATTTTTCATCAATAATTAATCATCAATAAAACTAATAAATATTTTCACACTAATATTATAATAATCTAAAAAAATACTTAATTATATTTTAGCTAAAATACAACTTTGATTATCCTATTTTAGTCAACTGATAATTTTAGTGCTCATTTTAAAATAGAGATAAATTATTTTTTTAATTTTCAAAAATTAATAATTTTTGTTTGATATTCAATTTTGCATGTGATTTTTTTTTTATTTTGTTCCAATTAAACATTAATCCTAACATATTCATTTAAGATACATTGAAAAAATAATTTAATTAATTAAAATATAAGAAAAAATAAATATAAAGAAAAAAATGAGAATTGAACTAAAATTATGAATTTTTGAAAATTGAAATTAAATGCCTTTATTTTAAAATAAAAGGGGAACAAAATTAAAAATTAGATAAACAGGAGACCTAAATTGTATTTTAACCTTATGTTTGTAGTCCTTCAAATTTATATTTTTTTAGTTCCCAAATCAAAATTTATAATTTTTGTCCCTCAAATCCAAATGATGCTCTTTTTAGTCTTTCTCCTCAGATAAAATTTACATTTTCCATGTCTCAAATTTTGGCAAGAAAGACTAAAAAATGTATTTTTGAAATTTGAGAATTAAGAAATAGGTTTAAATACTTTTAGTCTTTCTAATTTATCTTTTTTATTTTATGCTTATAATTTTTTTTGTTTTATTCCTTACAAATTATATTTTTCTTATTTTTTTTTCTTTAAACGATTTAGATAATGTTTTTCTTTTTTCACTGTTAAGAAAATATAGCTATTAGATAAAAAAAATATAGATAGTTTTATCTTTTGAGTATTTTATATTTGAGTCAGAATCCTATCCTATAACTTATTTATTGAGTAAAAAATATTAAGCTTTGATTCTATCTTTTCTCTTTTAAATTTTGTATCTCATTATATATATTTTAAAATCAAACTGGAATAACATTTGTATTCTAATACCATATCTTTTAGCACAATGAAACTAACATTTATATCCTATAAAGAAATATTAAAACGAATTTTTGTCTCTTTTACATTTTAAGTATTAGTTCAATTGCTATTTTTTGTTTTAAATTTTTTACTTTAGTATCTTATAATAATCTAAAAAAACACTTACTTATGTTTTAGCTTAAATACAACTTTGATTCTCCAATTTTAATCAACCGATAATTTTAGTACTTATTTTAAAATAGAGATAATTAGTTTTTTAATTTTCAAAAATTAATAATTTTTTTATATTCAATTTTGCATATGATTTTTTTTATTTTGTTCCAATTAAACATTAATCCTAAGATATTCATTTAAGATACACTGAAAAAATGATTTAATTAATTAAAATATAAGAAAAAATAATATGTCAATTTGTCAATTTTTTATATTAATAATATTAATTTTGACTTACATAACTTCTCCAACAGTTTATCATGTTACTAATTTAAACCAATTTTGATATAATGAAGAAACTTTAAGGAATTAAAGTAAATTTTTTTGTGGTTAGTTGCAATTTTACCTCAATTTTTTTAATTTTTGACGAATTTTATTTCTTAAAAATTAATTTGACATTTTCAAGTTTTATTTTTTAAGAAATTTGTAAATTTTATTTTCATTATTTTAATGGTAACATAGTTACATTTTTTAATCTCAAATTCTTATTTTGTTGACAAATTTTGCATCCACTTTTTATACTTTTTAACGAATTTTACTCTTAATGTTTTTTAGCATTTTTTTCATCAACTTTTGCGCTTATTGGCAGATAAATTATGAAAGTTAAAATTTATGAATTTCTTAAAAAATAAAGATAAAATATCTTAAATTGATTTTTTAAGAGTACAGCTCATAAAAAAATAAAAACTTGAAGGTAAAAAGTACAATTAAACTAACTTTTTAAGGATATGTTTGATTCCCTAATTTATTTCTTTGTTATAAATTACTTTCTTATCTTTTAAAAGTTTTAAAATGATCTACTAAAGATTTTTTTAGTAACATGTTTGTCCTTTGTTAGTTTTAATTTAAATAATGTTAAATTTACGTCATTGGTGAGTCAATTATGACTCCTTTGGTGTGAAATGCATCGGTGGTAACATCATCCCACCGTTCCACCAGCCATGCAAGCGGAGTTCACTCTGAACAATGTCGGCGGACTGATTCTTTGACGTGAGCTTCGTCGACAATTATTACCTCTCCATGATCGTGGATCTACGAGACAGAACCCTTACATGAAACTGCATTGCCACGGAATCAAAGGAGCCACAATCGCCGGTATCACAAGTTTTACATTGTTTGAGTTAAAATTAACATAAAAAAAATATATTACTAAAAATATCTTTAGGGATAATGTCAAAATTTTTAAAATATAAAAAACCAATTTTTAAAAAATAAATAAATAAGTGTTAGGAAAATCAATATTCTATAATTCTTGTTATTATAAGAGTTAATTGTATCCCATGATTCTTGCTTTAAATATGGTAACCGTCAGTCATATTAGAATGACTTGATTGTAGGAATAGATTGCTGAGTTATAGGAGCAAAATGATCTAATTAGAGATATGTATTTGTGTATATATTGTCTCTATGATTTTGAATGAAAATACAACCAAATTATTTTCATTTTCTCTTTCCATTTTTTACATGGCATCAGAGCAATAACGATCTGCTTTCTCTCTTTCCCATTTTTTTACCTTTCAAACATTTTTTTTTCTAAACCATTATGGCTAACGATGGAAACAAATCTGATTCCAATAGCTCTTACTCTCTTCACCATTCCGATCAACCTGGAATGGTCTCATCAGCACATGTTCAGCCCCTTGTGAATGGATTGATTGAATTATAATTACAACAAATTTTGTCTATTATGCAAGACAATGGAGCATCTCAATTAGCTGCTCTCAAGGCAAATAATGTCACTTTTTCTTCAGGTCTGTCCGCATCCAAGTTGATAATTGATAGTGGTGCAACTTCTTCTCCATCTATACTTGTGAATAGTAAAGAAAACACTTCTTTACAACCAGTTGTTATGCCAAATGGAGATCAAGCTCCAATTATTTCTACTGGAAATTTACCTTTGAGTCCTATTATTTGTTTAAAGAATGTACTTGGGGTACCATCTTGTAAGATGGATTTGATGTCTATGAGTCAAGTCACAAGAGAATTAAATTGTTCACTAACCTTTTTCCCTCAATTATGTATTTTGTAGGATTTGATGACGGGGATGACGATTGGTTTGGGTGAACAACGAGATGGACTATATTACTTGGTTTCAATGAATAAGACACACAAAGTAAATACCATCAAAGCTGCCTCCACTTCAAACACCTCAAGTATATTGTGGCATAAACATCTAGGACACTTATCCTCTTCTCGATTAGACTTTATGGCCAAAAACCTCCTTCATTTCCCTTTCAAGCAAAATAATGATTGTACTATTTGTGCTCTTGCAAAACAAACTAGCCTTCCTTTTTCCACAAGTTCAATTTCCTCTGATAAACCTTTTGAATTAATACATTGTGATATTTAGGGGCCTTTCAAAGTTCCTTCCCTTTTTGGTGCAAAATATTTTTTGACTATTGTGGATAATTTTTCTCGTTTTACTTGGGGTTTTCTAATGCATCATAAAAGTGAGACAAAAAAATTTCTAACCAATTTTTTTTCATATGTGAAAACCCAATTCAATACTACAATAACAAATATTCGGGTTGACAATGGAGGAGAGTTTTTCTCTATGCGAGATTTTTTTCCCCAACAGGGCACTAATTATCAACATTCTTGCATTTACACACCTCAACAAAACGGGGTGGTTGAGCGCAAACATAGACATATCCTTGAATCAGCATGAGCTCTTCATTTTCAATCTCATCTCCCTTTACACTTTCGGGCAGAATGTATCTCCGCTGCTGTTCATATAATTAATAGGTTGCCCACACCTATACTTTCTCACCAAACTCCTTTCGAAAAACTTTATAAAAAAGTTCCCTTTTATTCCCACCTTAGAGTTTTCGAATGTCTAGCTTATGCTACAAATGTTCATGTACCCCATAAGTTTGCTCCTCGTGCCACCAAATGTGTTTTTATTGGTTATCCAGTTGGTCAGAAAGCTTACAAATTATATGATATTGAAACCAATAAAGTCTTCACTAGTCGTGATGTTATTTTCCTCAAGGATATTATTCCCTAGGAATCCATTTCTCCTTCCCCAACTAAAACAGATTTTGTCCTACCCATTGTTGTCTTAGATTCCTCACCTATCCAGCCAACACATGTAGAATCTAACCTTGCCATTACTATTTCTCCAACAACCCCTTTGCGTCGTTCTCAAAGAGCTCATGTCCCCCCTGTAGCCTTGAGTGATTATGTTTGTAATCAAGTAAGTTCTTCCGAATCATTGTCATTCTCGCCATTTTTTCCATGTAAAGGTACATGATATCCTCTTTGCAATTTTATCTCATATGATTGTTACTACTTACTCACCACAACATAGATACTTTATTGCTACTATTACTAATGATGTTGAACCTACATATTATGAACAAGCTGCTTCCTAATCTCATTGGCAAATAACAATGCAATCTGAGTTGGCTACTTTAAAGGCCAATAATACTTGGTTTCTCACACCTCTTCCTACTGGAAAGCAAGCTATTGGTTGTCGTTGGGTCTACAAAATCAAGCGCAAATTAGATGATTCTCTTGAACGCTATAAAGCATGGTTAGTAGCAAAAGGTTACACACAACTTGAAGGGATTGATTACCATGACACTTTTTCACCTACTGCTAAACTGGTTACAATACGTTGTTTATTAGCTTTGGTAGCTGCTCAAAATTGGTCACTTCATCAACTTGATGTCCACAATGCATTTCTTCACGGAGATCTTTCTGAAGAAATTTATATGTCTCTTCCTCCTGGTTTTCAGCGACAGGGGGAGAACCTTGTGTGTCGCCTCAACAAATGCTTATATGGATTAAAACAAGCCTCTCGCTAATGGTTTGCCAAGTTCTCTACAACTATTCAAGGTGCTGGATTTATTCAATCAAAAGCAGATTATTTATTGTTTACATGTAAGAAAGGCAAATCATTTACTGCCTTATTGATCTATGTTGATGACATCCCCATAACTGGTAATGATCCCAATGCCATAATTGCTCTTAAAAAGTTTTTGCATAATCAATTTCGGATTAAAGATTTGGGTGACTTGAAGTATTTTTTGGGCATGGAGGTTTCTCGGTCAAAGAAAGGTATATTCATTTCACAAAGAAAATATGCTTTGGAAATTCTAAAAGATGGAGGATATTTGGGAGCTAAGCCTGTGAATTTTCCCATGGAGCAAAATGTAAAATTGTCAGATGAAGGAGAATTGTTGAAAGATCCATCCCCATATAGGCGACTTGTAGGATGCCTAATTTATTTGACTGTTATTCGTCCGGATATCACCTACTCAGTGCACATATTGAGTAGATTCATGCATGCTCCTCGCAAACCTCATATGGAAGCTGCCATGCGAATATTGCAGTATCTAAAGAACAATCCAGGTCAAGGTTTATTTTTCTCTTCCCAAAATGATTTATCTTTATGTGCTTTTTGTGATTCGGATTGGGGAGGTTGTCCAATATCTAGAAAATCTACTACAAGGTATTGTGTTTTTTTGGGATCCTCTCTAATTTCTTGGCGAACAAAAAGATAAAAGACAGTTTCATTATCATCAGCTGAAGCAGAATATAGAGCTATGACAGGCGCATGTTATGAGTTGCTTGGCTAGGTTCATTGTTGAAGGATTTGGGGATATTGCACTCAACGACAACACTGTTGTATTGTGACAACAAAGTAGCTCTTCACTTTGCGTCTAATCCGGTATTTCATGAAAGAACTCGACATATAGAGATAGATTGTCATTTTATTCGTGATAAAATTCAAAATGGTTTAGTTGTAACTAAGTATGTTCCTTCAACAGAACAAGTTGTCGATGTGTTCACTAAACCACTAGGAAATGAATCATTTCTTACAATGAAGTGTAAGTTGGGAGTTTTTGATATCCACTCTCCAACTTGAGGGGAAGTGTTAGGAAAGTCAATATTCTATGATTCTTATTATTATGAGAGTTAATTGTATCTCATGATTTTTGCTTTAAATATGATAACAGTTAGTCATATTAAAATGACTTGATTGTAGAAATAGATTGTTAATTTATAGGAGCAAAATCATCTAATTAGAGATACGTATTTGTGTATATATTACCTCTATAATTCTGAATAAAAATACAACTAAATTATTTTTATCTTCTCTTTTATTTTTTACAATAAGAAGACCAAACATATAATTTAGCCAAAGATCAAATCATATATAAAATTTTATTGAATTTAATTTTTCAAAAGAAAAAAATTATTTTATTTTTTAAAATCTAACAAATAACAATCATTATTTTGCGGCATAATCGTGTCATTTGTGAGACGTTCAGAATGCAAGTATCCAACGAGTAAACGCACTACAGTACAGCCTCCTATAGATTGGAAACAGTTTTCAATTTTCACCCAAGAATCCTGTCCGATTGGGCTCCAGCCAGTGTCCCACTTAAATTTTTTTGTAATTATAAAAGTAACTTTCAATAAAAGTAAATAAATAGTTACTTCCTTCGTTATTTTTTATTAAAAAAATAATTAATTTTTTTCAAATATAAGTGACATTTAATTATTTTTATTTTCAATAAAAAAATAATTTAATGAAATTAATTAACTTTTTAATATATGTAAAATCTTTTTTTCTTCCCTTTTAATAAAGAAGGAAGGGAGCAGCAGTATATGGTATTACTAAATTATCCAAATTAATTCCGAATCCAATGAATTTACTGCCTCATTTAACTAGTCTTAAAAATGAGGACTGGATCAGAATATATAATTTTTTTTTACTAAGAATAGAATATTTTCTTCTGTTGACCGGAGATCCACTGGAAATCGATCACTACAAAAACAGAAAGTGAGAGAACACCAAACCAAACGCAAGATAATAAGTCCCTTCTTCGTCTTCGTTAGTTATTACCATTCGTGGAAGAGAAAAAGAAAAAAGTAACTAAAAAAAACTGTAATAAAGAGTCCAAATGAAAGCGAAAGCGGTGAAAGGAAATTGGAGCTTGAGGACGAACAAGCTCAGCTTCCCTTACGTTTTCCTCGTCTGCATCTTCTTCTTTCTCGCTGGATTCTTCGGTTTCACTCTCTTCTCTCACTCTCAGGTTTTCCTTCTAAGTTTTAATCGCTACGTTGTTTCAGTTTTTCAGCAATTTTTCCTTTGACATTTTTTTTTGTGTTTTTCTTTCTTTTTTTTTTTTTTGCTGGAAAATATTGAAGTGATTAATCGATCGCTGAGAATTTGCAGGGCGATGGAGATGGCTTGAGGCCGAGGCAGAGGCTGCTTGATTCGACGAACGAGGCGGAGTACAATTTGATGCCTGTTGGAGAGCTTGGTGATGATTCCATTACTTCGATTCCTTTCCAGGTGTGTGATTTTGTTTCTTCAAGCGCTCTTTTTTTTTTTTTTTTGAAAGGCTCTTCAAGCGCTCTTGAATCTTTAGCTGAAATGTTGTTGTGAATGATTCTAGCTTTTAGCTGAAATGTTTTTTTTTTTTTTAATTAATTACTTGCCTGTTTAGATTTATGTTTCTTAATAGTGTAGTATTTCGCGGATTTAGGGTAATTTTGGACAATATTTAGTAATTGCGGCTTATTTGAAATTAAAGTTGAATCAAAGCTCAGATTATAGCCGTTGTTTGCGCATGATTCCTTTCCAGATATGTTAATTTTGATTTTATAGACGTTGATTTGAAGGAGTGGAATTCTAGAATCTGTTATTATTATTTGACTAAAGTCCAGTCTTATGCATACGGTTCTAATTGAGGATTAACTTTATAAAATAGTTTTCGTCGTTGATAAAGAGGAAGAAATATATGATTAGTTTTGGTCGTGTTCATAAAGAATTAATTCTTGTTTGTTGAATCTCAAATAAAAATATTTTTTGGTTGTGTTGCTTAATTAGGTTTTGAGCTGGAGACCTCGAGCTGTATATTTTCCTAATTTTGCAACTGCGGAACAATGTGAAAGCATAATTGATGTGGCAAAGGATGGCCTCAAACCATCAACCTTGGCGTTACGCCAGGGAGAAACAGAGGACAATACCAAGGGAATTAGAACAAGGTATTCTGTGTGTGTGTCTGTAAAATACTTAACTCTTTGGCCTCACTATGAACTGGACAAAGTAGAATAGCTAACTTTACTTTATCATTAATTGGATGAAGATGAATGATTAACTATATTTCTTTATGAAAAACTAGGCAAATGTATGAGTTGCTCAAGTCAGAAGTCACTAGAAAGAATTTGATATTGGAACGACTAAGGTGGCAAAATTGTATAAAATGTAAAGAATCACTGAAGGCTGCCCAAGTTGAAAGATTATTGGCTTGTCCGAAATTTATGATATATTCTGATCAGGATTATCAATCTGTCTGAGACTATCAGTATCTTAGAAATTAAGGGGCATTTAATTGGATTCCCTAAATCCTAATACTGGCTCACCTATTGCTTGTCTCTATATAGACCATCAACTTTTTGATCAAGACATTAACACGAGATATTTTATATGCTTTAGTATAATGCAAGTGTAACCTTAGACACTAGACAAATGATTTTGACCCACGAAAAAATATATAATTTTTGTTATAGTACCTTGTGCTAAATCCTAGATGGACTTATGTCACATAGTTCCTTAATTTAATCATAATGTTGTATTTTCTTTTTATTTAAACAGCTCTGGCGTGTTTGTTAGTGCTTCTGAGGATAAAACAAGGACTTTAGATGTCATTGAGGAGAAAATTGCTAGAGCAACAATGATTCCCAGAAGTCACGGAGAGGTAACATCCCTATTAAGGTTTCTCTTTGCTGAAAGGCATTTTGGAGGGCTTTATCAACCTGATTTACTGAAAATATTTCTCTCTTGTTTTATCGTTTTATTAATTGATTGTTTGGATTTCTATCTATGCTAAAAGTTGTTAGAATACTGTTTTTCTTTCAGTAGCAAAACTGGCATCATGTCCACTACTTTTGTAATGTAAATGTACTTACTCTAGGGGAAGCAAAAAGGTTTTATGCACAAGGAAAAAAATGTTCTTTCATAGGTGCAGGCTAGTACTTATGCATAACCTTAAATATCAGTTCCCATGACTGGGAATATCCTTCTATTAGTGAAAATGGTGCAATTTTTGTTGATGCAATAAAATTTACCACATTATTGAGGGTGGGATAATTGATATGAGAGAATCACTGTGTAAATTTATAACATTTGGAATGGTAAATTTGCTCCTCATGGGTTTGTGAGAAATTTCAGTGCATATGACATTTAATGCCAATGTTGTTTGTCTAGGTTTTCACATTTTATGTATACAAATCTTGAATGATTCACTTCACTTGTCAGCCCTTTGCCACTAACATGGCATGTGCTGTCGTTACTCTTGTGTGATCTAGCTGAGTAATAGTCCACTTGTTGTCGGTGAATCTGCACTAAGTTTTGTAGTTGTCTTCTATATCTTTGGAATCAAAACTACCAATTACATGTCTATGGCAGGAATAGAGTCACTGATGAAGAGAAGATAATATTTCCTTCTGTGATTTTTTAAATTTCTAATCTTTATTTTTTCTTTGGAGAAGTGCAATCTAAACTTCTCTCTAGGCTAAAAGTAATTTTTAGGGCAATTGTCTTCATCTTAAATTAACCATAATCATATATTTTTAAACAGAATAAAGGGAAGAATGATCCTAATAACATTTTAGAGAAATATTTTTGTAGGCTTAAACAATTGAATGTAATATGTTCCCTTTCTGAACTTTATGTTATCTGCAACAACTAAGGTGCTTTATGATTTTGTTGAATTTGTAAACCTCTCTCATTTTCAGGGTGATTTTAAATTGTCTGAGGAATCACCATGTTTCAGGCATTTAATATCCTACGCTATGAGGTCAATCAAAGATATAATTCTCATTATGATGCATTCAATCCTGCTGAATATGGCCCACAAAAGAGCCAACGGGTACGTCTGAACTAAAACTCATACATTTCTGATTCATTTTAGTTAAAAAATTTGTGTTGGTTGTGAGGACGATGTAGTGGTCATGCCTATTGTCAAACATGGCTTGTCATTTTACAAGATTGATATTTATCTAATGGTTACTTGATGAGGGTTTGGATGAAATAGAATAGATGCTTTTATTTAGTGAAGGGGAGGTTTTTATCTTCTTCTTTAAATTAATACTTAAAAGATTCTGTTGTATGATCTAATCTGTATCATCAAACTGTAGGATTCCGGAGGAAAGAGCAAAATGGTGTTATTATGTAGGCCTGGGTCCAATTAAAGTTTAAACTGATCTAGTTAAAACTACGATGTAATGATTGATGTGCTATCTTATGAATGGTGAAGAAACGTTTTCAATATCAAAAGATTATAAACCAATGAAATTTTTAATGTGGGTCCTTGAAATGTGGCATAATGTTGAGTTGCTTGTACTTGCCTCAATATGATATAATAATTTTGTTCCTAGTTTATTGCTTTTTCTACTTTTTAGCTCTTGAACCAGTGCAATTTGTTTCTTTTAGAATAAATGTTCATTTTGTTTCTCTAAAGATATATAAGTGTTTGCAGGTTGGTCCCCCAATTATTATGTCATAGTTGTCCTTCAATGTCAATTTATGTCATGAAATTGGTCTTCAAACTGCCACAAAATTGACACTTAAAAATGAAATTAATGGCATTAATTCTCACCAAATAACCTTTCTTTTGGTACCACTGTGACAAAGATTTGAACCTAATGACCTCACACCAATTATTCAAACCTCTGACCACTAGCTCAATCCCAGTGGTTTACTAAATGACGAATTGTTGCACAGAAATATCAAATTATCAATTTGATGAGAACAAATAGATGACCAATGTGAAATTTTTTAATGACCAAAGTACACTTTGTTTAAAGTATCTAGTCTCAGAATGTTTGGTTTTACTTAATTATTCTACAAAACCAACTTTTCAGCCAAAGCACTTTCAATAGCATTTTGATCATAAACAGTTTTACCACAGAATAACTTACGCCAAACACATTTATGAGATCATTTCTTAGCTTCAGTTTTGGTTAACCATGCAGATGGCATCATTTTTGCTATATTTAACTGATGTTGAGGAAGGTGGGGAAACTATGTTTCCATTTGAGGTAAAACCAAGTCCATCATTATATATTGTTTCACATACTCAGTTTTTTCCTTGGTAGTTAGTGCATTATTATTCTGCAGAATGGCTTGAACATGGATGGTAACTATGGTTATGAGGATTGCATTGGTTTAAAAGTTAAGCCACGCCAAGGAGATGGTCTTCTATTTTATTCATTGCTCACTAATGGTACAATTGATCCGGTTAGTATTGTTCATTTGTTCTCATGATTTTTAACTTGTCTGGTTGTCGTGTGGGTAAGACTAGATTAACAATCCCAACGGACAAAATGTAAGACTGCAAACTCTTGTCCCTCAATGTGGATATGGATTCTAAACTCAGCGTGTTTCCGAGGGGTTCACCAAGCAAAGATAAATGGGTACTGTTACTTCAGCACATCTCAAATATTGAAATGTGTGGTTGACATTTTTTTCGATCTTTTTACTACCGAGTTTTCCCATATATACTATATATGGAAGGGAAAATATTTCAACTAACCAAATTTGGACCAAATTCCTTATAGGATTTTTAAATAAGTAGACCCTGATATGTCAAATTAATTTGTAGATATGAAGAAATGAAGAAATAGATAGGAACTTAATAATTCAACTAATATATAAGCTATAAACTTTGGGTCAGTAAAAAATGTTCTATTTGGTGGGGTAACAATTGTTGTGCTAACATGTGAACTAAATTTTTAACCAGCTTCTTTGGCAGGCTTGCATTTACATCATACAACAAACGTAATCAATTCTATTCTGTTACTTTTATTCTCTTAAAACACACCTTTCTTTGAAGCTACTTGATGGAGTTTTTCTGTTGAATTTATAGAACATACTTTGTGTCGAAGCTATAAAACAGCAGGTTTCACAGTTTTACCTAAGATCATCCAACAGTCATCATGGTTAAACATAACCTCCACTAAACCATAGGGATATTATAGAATTTCTGCCAAAAAATAAATATCATTGTCCAAAATCAGGGTACATGAAAAGATGGTTTATCCTATGTCCTGTATGTCAAAATTTATAGCTTGTTTATGTTCGACGATTTTATTACTTTTTTTGCAAGATAAGTTGATATAAACTATTAGACAATGTGTACCTTGCCGACAAGATGGCAAAACTGAGAAATCAAAACTAAAAAGGAGAGACAAAGTTGTGAGGAAAATGTTGTATAGAACATTACATCCTATTTAACACCTAGGATGAGAAAGAGATAGAATATTAAGTAATATAATAAGTGATATAATGTGATAGGAAGAGACTAAGAGAAGTGATGAGTGCTAATGGAATGTTTGTAAAACAGAGGTGTTCACATATCACTTCGCAAGTTATGAAATGAGAACATTTTGATCAATTTATCCACCATGAATTACATATGGGTTCATATACATACAATAAATCAAGGGTGGGAGTAGCTGAAGGGATTTAGCTAAGACAACTGCTCTAGTTAAGTGGTCTAAACATTAAGCTCAGCTGTTAAAAGTGACTGATGACTCTGACAACACAAGGTATTTTAGACGAGCTATGCAGAAACCATTTTTACTTTGTGTCTATTCTTTACTTGGGTGATAGACTTGTGTTAGTGCAAACCAGATTCTGGTTGTTTGACTTGTCCTAGGTATCTTTGGCAGACATCACTCCATGGGAGCTGCCCCGTGATAAAAGGGGAGAAGTGGGTGGCTACAAAGTGGATAAGAGATCAAGAATTGGATGATTAGATAATTGGCACCTGCAATCGAGATTCGAGTTCCGACATCAATCGAAGCAATTCTGTCTCATAAGCAAGGTCACCATCATACATTTTATTTTTATATGGTCAGATACTCATGAATAATCAAGGGGTAAATTTAATTAGATGCTGAAATAACACCAGTACAAAGTTTGATAGCATGAACGCACTACCAGCTGACCATTAAATTGAGACCCATTATTCATTACTCTTCACTTTTTGCATTACTCTCTCGATCTCTAATTTAAGAGCGTGTTTGTTTTCTGTCTTAGGATGTACGAGTTATTATAAATCATCTAGTACTTATTTTCGATTCTTATATGGATAAAAAAAAAATAGTCATGTACGCTGACAAGTGCTCTTGTTCTTTATGACACAAGGATTTTTTATAGTATCCTTGTTGATAACACTTTTTAGTTTTTAGTCGCAAAACTTTGCATTTATCTAAATAATAATACTACTATTAAATATTTTTAGGTTAAATTGATCCATGGCTTCCAGGCCCTTGAACTTTTTATTTTTTTCAATTGAGTTTTCTAGTCTAATTGTTGTGAAAAATTAACTGCAAACATTTCATTAGATGTTAAGATAGCGGAATGATGTTATATAAGCACAAGTTAATTGCTGGAGAGTTTTTTTTTCCAGAGTTTTTGAGGTTAATTTTTCATAACAATTAAATGAGAGCACCTAATTGAAAAATATAGAAGTTTAAGGACTCAATTAAAAGTTTAGTAAAAGTACAAGGACGTGTAGAATAATTAAAGTATATTCTTATGTTTCATTTAATATTTTCTACTTTAATTTTTTTAATCATTAAAATTCATTGATCAGTAGTGTTATATCTTCGTAAAAACATCTCTAAATATTGCTTAGAGGCTAGAGCGGATGTACAGTGTGTTTCTTACCCTCGTGGGTTTAAGTAATTTGATCAGTGGTGCCCCCCCACTGTTTTCAAAAAATAAAATCTCTAAATTAATTAAGGGGGATCTAATACTTATCGTGACCAGTGCAATGCATACAATTGAGACAACCTCTATTTGTACTCGATCTGGATTTACTGTAGCTAGGTTTTTATGCATTAACATAGTCAGCAAATCAGAACTATTGGATCATATGGCTCAAATCTCAATATGTCATTCGATCTTTATTCATTGGTTTTGATTCATTGACTGTGAATACGTAATAATAAGGCTGCTACAGATCTGGATCTGAGTGGGGTACAAATAAAGGTGTTCAATTATTGGTGTTGCATTTGGTGCTCAGTTGTATGCATTTCGTTTGCACGAAATTAACCTAAACCACCAATATAATCTGAACCTGAAGGTAAATGTAACACCAAGCTGAGCATTAAATGCAGCAGCCGAACTTGACCATACCAACACATAACAACTCGACATAAAGCACCGCAATACACCACGAAATAACTCCCAAAACCAAATTCATTTATATTCGTCAACTCTTATCAACCGATTTTAGTTTGCAGTTCCAATACCAAACTACTTAAGCACCAAATTATCTACGACATTAAAAGAGGAGCAGGGAGGTCAACTTAAAATGGCTACTACTAATTTATTACATTGACAAGACAATAAAATACAAGTTATTCATTTAATTTGTTTGAAAGTCTAACATTACAATACTAAATATCAATGTTAGTCTATAATATCTTAAACTTCTGTTTTAATGGAAATATTTACTTAGCAATTATAATATTATATGAAGTTAGGACATGACATAATAGTTTTCCACTTGTTTTGAAGCTATGATCATCAACATTGTTGTTACCTAAATTACCAAAAAATGTAAATAAAAGTATTAAGCCTTCTTCTATTTGATCACAATTTTCAAGATCTCAATTTTTAATAGGACAAATCGTAGAATAATTGAGTGTCATACCAATGGAGAGAATCTAGTCATGAGTATATATTAATACTAAACAATCATTACATGTGTGGATTAACTAGAGATTATTTTATCTTAATCAGTAGTTTAAGGTTTGAATTCTAACTATGCAATTATATTAAATATTTGAAGATATTTTTTCTGTCCATAATGATCCTATCCAACTCAAATATGATTATTTCAATTAAATATATCTGTAGTCTAGATAAAAAAAAAATTAACACTAATCACATCTCATAATAAACTTGGTGGTTAAGATCTACATTGTTGTCCACATATATCAATATTAAAGTTCATTACTAATGATTACCATATCAACAAATTGAGTATCATATGATGGATCATGGCATTAGTTTGTTGTTCACAAGTCAAAAGTCATAATTGATTGAAGCCCCCAAAAATATTAGAAATCTTCCAATATTTTCACACTTGAGCAAAATCAATTGTGATATATTAATTTGTAGAAAATATTTTTGAAAATTACTCTAAGTCTTACATTTCGTGAACAAAAAACACATGATCAAGATACAACATCTAATTAATCTTACATCTAAAAAAAATCATGTAATATCCAATCATGGAGTAGTTAATTGCATATCTCATTGATGCAACATCTTCCATGATTACAAGTATCATAAACTTTGTTGACTAGTGATCATTGTGAGTGTACCAAGAAAATGGTGTGCTAATATGATAAGTCATACTGTTATTTTTTTCACCAATCCTCAATTTCTTTCAAATGCTTGAAAGTTAGAGAAATTGATGATTTTGCCAAAATCATTATGCTTCAACTCCAAAACAAAATGGAGCTGGGAATAATAGTCCTAATAACACCAAACTTTAATATCCCACCTCATCTCCATCATGGTGTCAATCACCAACATAACATTCCAAATGACACCGAGCATAAACATTATGCCTTAGCTCCAAATGTGACGTCAACCACAAGCATAACAGCCCTAATTTCTTTTTCTCCTTAATTTTCTTCTCAAAATTCAAATTCTTTAACTTCTCCCATTATTGTTCAAATTTCATTTACTTTTATTGCAATTTAGTGTTTTGCAATCTATCCGTCTTTTCTCAAAACTAAAACTCTCAATTTTTTTGCTTTGTCTTTCAAATTCTATTTAATTACTCTTTCGTCCCAAAATAGATGTCATATTTTTATTAAAATTTGTCCCAAAATGATTGTCACATTGGACTTTTCAATGTAGCATTAATTTCTCTTTTCACCCATACCCTTAATAAATGTTACTTTTGTTACGTCTATTTATTAGTTTTTTCTTTTTGTAAGTGTAAGATAATCTAAGACAACACTTATTTTAGGATAGAGGGAGTAGTACTTTTCAAACCCTTTATTTTTTAAATTTATTTACATTTTTACTTATTTATTTACTTAGTGAAAAGTATATTACACTACTTTTTTTTGGAACTTTTGATAGCCTTCATAGTTTGGGTCAAATTATTGTATTCAATTACGATTATATTAAATCCTTTGTATACAAAATACTTCTCAAAACAACACCTTTAAAATACCGAGACATCCAGGTATTTGGCTTAGCCAAAGAACATAAAACTCTTAGAAATTCAACCTAGTCAACATACCCATATACCTTTGAAATCTAAAATGTGTAGAAATCCAAGGTATTTACGTATTCAACTAGACCGAAAACCCAAGTACCCGCCATCATCCAATCAATAATGATCATCCTAATCATGCTCATTAACCATATTAACACCTTAATGATAATTAGGGGTAGATTAGCTAATAAGGTTATGACACAAGGGCCCATGGATCTAAGGCCTACTAAGGTATGCATAAATAACTATCCGAATTTTGCGGTAAAGACATTGTTCATTCTTATTTAATACTTTTATTTATTATTCTGGACCGATACCTTATTTGAGAATTGGTGTGTTATTTGCAAGTATCTCACCCCTTGACTTGTCAAAACAGGGGATCATGAAAAAGGACATGCGGAGTAGGAGACACAAGGACAAAATTTACATGTCTACCCGTTGCATATACACTTCATTTGCAAGTTTTCATACTTGTTAACCTTGGCAGAATAAAAAACCATCATTTGGTTCCATTTTCAGAAATTGAATTTGATATTATATATACTAATAAGAGTCTTATTCACATACAAATTAAGATTTTAACTTATCTCGAGCCCTCAAATTGAAAACACAACATTGCTAGTTCGACATAAAAGAACTTATAACTAATTTTGATTCTAAGTCTCACGAATAAAATAATATATTTATCAATTAAAATTACCAAGGAGAGTCATCCATTAGAGAATTAAAGATACTTGGACTCTTGAAACAAATGTCCACAATAAACATCAAAACACTCCAAGAAACTGATTACACAATAAAAATGAAAGTCTTTTATTATAAAAAAAAATCATTAATATACTACTTCTACCATTGTTTTGAATGTATTTCCAATACGAATTTTAGTATTTTTTTAATTAATTTGTTAATTAATGCTCTTAGTAAATTTCCTATTTTATTTGTACTATATTATTTTTTTTTGAAGAAATTTGTACTATATTATTAAGTATAATAATTGTTCTTATATGCCCAAAATTTTCCACTGTAGTTTAGGTATCGAAGTTAATGCTAATTTATAAACATCCACTTATCTTTTAAATGTAAAATTGTGACCGATCATTGAGCATAAAAGTGAATAATATGTCAAAAATAGTGACTCTAATGATGCCAAAAAAATCTTTTACTTATAAATGTAATTTAAATTTTATTAAGATTTTTTTAAAACCAAAAACTCATTTTAAAAAATAAAATAAATAATCTCAATTATTAAAAAACTAACCATCAACATTAAAACATTAGATTTAGCCCGGTGTAAGCGAATCTTATCCCATATATTAAATTATAAATATATATTCTTATTAATTTTTATTAATAACGAAAATTGCTTACTTTTTAAAGTGAATCGTTCCTAGCAAGAATTCTTAATAAGAAAGGAGTACAGCCTAAAAAATTCTTATTAACAAAGTTTTTCTTAGAGAGGGAAAAGAGCCATATCTAAGGTTTTAGTAGTTTTATTTAGAGAGAAAAGAGAGAAATAAGAGAAAAATATGTGTGTTTCATGTAAGACGTTTTAAATTTTACACTCTATCTTAATTTTAAAAAAATCTTTTTATTTTCATCTTTAAAATTAAATACAACATTAGAAAAGAAAAGAAAAAAAAAAAGAAGAGAAAAAGCATGATTTGTGGTAAATGGGCATGAGTGCATTAGTATTGGCATCTAGCTGTGACATTTGCCGCGTAATATAATAATTACGTGCTGAGTGCTGACACAGATGCCACGTGAGGATCCCTACACTTACACCGGTGTGGAAAAACTAGGGGCGGAAAAGAGCTCTTTAAAACCCACATTTAATGAACCAAACAATTGCGCGTGAGAATCACTTGTTGTTCATAGTCCCCCGTATATATCCGTTCTTTTTTCTTCCTTCCTTCCTTCCTTCCTTCAACGCTCAGCACTCAAATCCTCTGAGAGAAAAAAAAATTAGGGTTTTGCATTTCGGGTCAGACAGACTCAGACATGGGAGGAGGCAATGCCCAGAAGTCAAAGATGGCTCGCGAGAAGAACCTCGAGAAGCAGAGGGCTGCCGCTAAGGGTAATTTCTCTCTCTCTCTCTCTCTCTCTCTCTCTCTCTCTTTTCGAATACCTTAGCGGGGTTATATGTGTTAGATCTGATGGAGTTATTGATTTTAATAATCGTTTGGTATGTGTGCAGGAAGCCAGTTGGATTCAAACAAGAAAGCCATGTCTATTCAGGTAAAATTTCCGCTGTTTTGTTCTTTGTGTTATATTATAACCCCGTGTTCGTATCAAAGATTGTAAAATAGAGCAATATGATGGCTTGGAAATAAAGCTTTGAAAATTATGTTAAGTTCATGCGAGGACACTGTTAATGCTTAAATACTTAGCTGAAAGTCTTTTATTTACTTCTCTTTCCGAGAGAAATATCTCTAATAAAGTCACCTTGTTGTTGTTGTTGTTGTTGTCTTTTATTCAGCAATTGGTGCATGTTGAAATTCATCGAATTTTGTTTGGCTACTAATATATGCTTATTACTAAGACCCTGTTTGGTTAAAACTTTTCAGTAAACACTTAGTTGAAGAAAATAAGGAGGTGGAATGAATTAGGCTCTGTTTGGATGAGTTTCTCCACAAGCTCTTGTAAGAGAAGAAAATAAGAAAGAAAAATGAAATAAGCTTCTTCTATAACCTAAAATTTAGCTAATGCATAAGTTTAAAATCGGTGGTTTTGGAGAAGCCAATCCAAGCAGGGTCTTTATTTTCTCCCATAAGTATAAATTATCTCATGTAGCTTTTATAAATTAGTTTACCCATAAGTCAATTTTAACTTATGGGAGAAGAATCAGATGATTAGTTCATTTTTATCTTATTTTCTTCTCCTGTAAGTAAGTACTGAGAAGTTTATTGAAACAGGGCTTGAGGGATTGATTCTTTGTTAAACATGATTATATATTTAGTATGCAAAATGCAGTTTGTTTGAAGTGTTGGCCTATTTGTTTTTATTTTTCTAATGCACAAACTGTATACTACATTATGTCAACCTAATAATTGTTTTCTTGTTCAATCTGTCTTGGAAGATATTCTTTTGTCAAATTATTTACATTTACACTTTATGAATGATGTTCCATTACAATATTGTCAAAATTTACACATTGAAGACCATTGATTGTTTGGTTTTGGATCTCCTATACGGGGGAGCTCTTCCTCTCTCATTGCATAAACTGTAGTGACTCAGCATAAGGGAGCTCTTTACCGATTATAATGTTGTGATTGATGATTGCAGTGCAAGGTGTGCATGCAAACATTTATATGCACCACATCAGAAGTGAAGTGCAAGGAGCATGCTGAAGCCAAACACCCCAAATCTGATCTCCATGTTTGTTTTCCTCATCTTAAAAAGTGAAAGAGTGCATGTTGAGACATGATATATCAATATATGGCCTGTTATATAGTCTCTATCCACAGAGATCTTCAATTTCTTTTATAACAAATATGTCTGTGTGTTTGTGTCTTGGGGGGTAGGGAGAGACGAGAGGGGATAATTAGTAAGTTTTTCCATTGTTTAAGCGTGAGAAACTGTGTTAATTTTCTCTTTTTTTGTCTAATTGTAACTTATGAATGATTGCTAGTGTCAATATTAATCTTCTTACAGAATCATAGATTACATGAAAGTGTTTAGGAATGACAAATATGAAAATAAGGGTCTCCGTTCCTAAAATTTGGGGAAAATGTCTATTGAAATCTTATTTGCTTCCTTCTATTTTTCTTAGCCCCGAAAGCAAATATAATTTGTGAGTGGACACATTGGTATTAAGGAAAATGAATAACTGCATTAGTAAGCGAATAACTCAAGACCAAGAAAAATTGGTTAAGAGCTTTGTCAAGCTAAGCTTGACAGAAATTCCCCTCCCTCTATCTTATGACCAAGAGAATATGATTCCTGTGAAACCGAAGTGGTGAAGTGGACAGAAATCAAGTAAATCTTGAAGTTTGATGTCAATAATATATCATTCAAATCTGTATTGCCAAGTTTTTTGTTGACTCTGACTAATATTTCACAGAACACAACCATGGCATGCGATATAAGATGATACAATGTAAAGAAAACAGCTGCATGGTGAGGATTTAATGTTCCTTTTATGGCCATCCGTACACACCACTGATAACAGTGGGCTGCCACAGTTGAGAAGAGTCCACACTCTATGAGCCTTACCTCCATATCAAATTACGTAGGAACAACGAATATCAATTATCGATTTAGATAGTATTTGGCTTAACTTTTTTGTTTTTGTTCTTCATCATCAGTTTGTATAGTATTTGGCTGGTAGCTGGTTTTCTAAGAAAGAGCAGTTGAGTTAAATATAAATTTAGAGAAAATTTTAAAAATTAAAGTAGCTTTTCTAATCAATGAACAAAGAATTTCATGTAAATCAATTGGAGGAGCATCTATTTTTCAAGTTAAATCCAAAATCTACCGTAGTTACATACACAACTGCCAACAATATCGTTATCTCCTGTACCTTTCTCGTTCCAATTAAGAAACAAAATGTGATTCTTCACACTTTACAAGATCAGTTTCAACGCCACCGTGAGTTTACTAAGAGGGGCTCCAAATTTCCTGAAAAAAACTGCACCATAATAATGCAAGAACTCTTACCTGGGATGGGATTGGCCCTTTTCATATAGGAAGCTTAATTGGGAAGCTCTTGATGAAATATATGCTGCGTCTGGGTAACGATGGTTGATTCAGCTAGTAGAATGAAAACCATCTTCTAAATATAAATAGGCTCTCAATCGTTGTTGGTAGACTTTTATTTGTAGGTTATCGTTTAAATATAATGGCTATATATAATAGGTTTGTTTGTTGATTTTTACAATAATTATTTTAAAAGTTATACTAGTAATAATTTGTGATTGATTGACAGAATAAAACTGTTTTATACTTACATTAATATTAAGTGTCACTAACCTAGAATTTTTATTAACACTTGTGACATATCATGACTTAAGAATGTCATATTCCTTAATTTCTAAACTTACTCCTACTGGCTACCGAATATGTAAGACAAATATCATAAGAAAAAAAGTTAAATTGTGATTTTAAAAATTTTCTAACATTTTTCATGAAAACAAAATCATCATCTGAAAATTTAATTTTGTAAAACAAATAATAGATTTTCCCAATAACAAGTTTAGACTATAGAAATAGATTTTACAAAACAGATTGTGTTTTTAAACAAAATCAAATTCAAACCTAGGTGAGTTTAGAGCACAAGATATTCAAAAGAAATATGAAATACAAAGAATTATATTGGTTCGTTTCTACCTTTAAAACTACATTCAATTATTGGTTAATAATTAAGTTTCACTAACTTCATGAAATTACAAGCACTAATCATTGTCACGTCTAACTCTACAAACAAAGTTTATCACCAAGCTTCAACAATCCAATATTTTTTGTCCTACCAAGTCACTGCTGGCTCCAATACAAATCAAAAGATTTATTGTTGGTTTGCTCACTGACTAGATCTTAATCGTCTAACAAACAAGTATACAAGCTAAACACTTAGTCATTTCTCTCAAGATATTTAATGTGTTTTGAAAGATATGAACTTTACAAGAGAATAAACTAAAAGTTTTTTACATAAAGAATTTGAATGTAAGTGTAAGATGGTAGCCCATTTCTTTAAAGCTTTTGGTATGTGTAGGGCTTCATCTTTAAGTGCTTGTCTCTAAATGGATAAAATTCTTCACTTGAGCTCTGCGTCTAAAGTTTGTGATCGTTGGAACATTTAATGTTTGCATTAAATGCACTTCCTTCTTCATACTAGAAATTACTTTGGTTGGCTTTTATGTTGAGCACTACAACAAAAAACCACTTTCTGAGTCAAAATAGATTTATTATGGCATAACGCGTCTTTTGATGTTTGATAACTCACAAAACTTGAATTTCATTTATTCTTTATGGGATTCGCTAGATTCTAGGAGAATGTCTTGTAAGATCATGACTTAAACCTACTTTCGTCTGAAATTTCAGACATAATAGGATCATGAAGCATAGTCTAATATCACATAAAACACATATCTTAATCTTTATATTTATTTACATTTAATCAAAATAATTAATGGTCATAATTCGTCTTAAAACACAAATATCTTTTCACTAAAAAATATAAGTAAGCTTGAATCAATGGTGACAGTCTTGATAAAAATACATGATACTCTGTGTCGGTATTGCCTGGTAATGTTATAATCACAACTTTTTTAAGATAGAATTTGAATTTTCAACAGCAGGCTAACAAATTATTCAGCTGGAACAAGTTATGATATAGTTACATTCCACAACAAAACTAACAAACTATAATTTTAACAGAAGGCAACCATGCCACATTTGAGGGTGTATTATAAAACAATCCCACATATATGAAACTCAGGCTGATGGATCCAATGATTTAAGTTACTGTGTCCTCATTCTGCTACTTTCAGCTGCCCTTACTTGAGAGAAATATGGATGTGCCTGCGGGAATACATCAAGCATAAAAAATTGTTAAATCAAAAGATCAGAAAATATTGTGCAAATTAAGCAATACACAACAAAATAACCATGTTACGGTAAAATAATGAGCTCTTTATAATTACCATTGCTTCTCTTGCTGTTAGCCTGTCCTGGTGATCGTATCGAAGGAGTTTATCAAGAAAATCAATTGCCTGCATGTCCGATATATTGAAATAATTAAAACCGATAACGGAGAATTGTTAAATTACAGTATAAACTAATTGGTTAGGTCCCAATGACATGTTGGAACATGGATTAAATTACCTCAGGAGACACAAGATGTTGATTATCTGCATTGATAAATTTAGACCAAGGCTTGCGACTGTGCCTGGAAAAGGTAATAGTGTAACATAAAAAAAAGTGTAAAAATAGTTATACTGAATATATCTATCATCAGTAGATAAAGTCAAAATAAAAGCAGTAAATTTCTAAGTCCATGTTTGGATTAAAATTTACAAATTAAAGTTTGGGTCAAACTTAAGTTTGTAAACTGTGTTTACAAAAGCAACCCAAGTCTTGTTTCTACAAAATTGAGTTTTCAGACAATTTTCATGTGCATATATACTTTTGGGAGTAACCAAACATGTTACCAAAATGAGTTTACTTTCCAAACTGAGTTTGGAGCTCCCCAAACGAGAAACCAAACATAGACTAAGAGAGCTGAGAGTGAGATGAGGTACTAAATTGCCATGGAAGACAGTGACAGAAAGTTGTGGATTCACTAAATCAAACTTGCTATGCAATATCCAAAAAATCAAATAGAAGATGATACCTTCCAACCAGTGCATCAAGTTGAGGATCAAGCTCCAGATGATACTTATTCAGATATGCATTCAGTTCATCTGTCCCAAGCACCTGCGGATTAACATTAAAAAAGAAGAGACAATGAAACCTCCAGATCTGGAAAGAAGAGTATCTAGAAACAGGCAAGTGATCTAAAATTCAATCTTTTAGCATGCAAAACAGGAAATAATTTAGGCATACTTAATTATCCCCATATAATAAAAGATAAAATATTATAGTCAGAAACTAAAACATGACATTAACTTGCACAGCATCAACAAGATAATTTTGCAATTCTATACATTACTGAACCTCCATAAATGTTACCTTAGCTATTTTGACAAGCTGATCATGGTTGTCGTGACCATAAAAAAAAGGTTCCTTGCGAAATATCTGCATTAAGTAAAATGATCATAACCCAGAATTACACGATTTTGTACATGTAGATTCAAAATTAGACTTCATATTAAATAACGCCAAGGGTATGTCACATATAACCAGTAAGTTGTAGCCTATAGCTATAATTCTCACCATTCCAGCAAACATGCAGCCAAGACTCCACATGTCTAATGAGTAGTCATAGTCTTGTAAATCAACTAGAAGTTCAGGGCCCTTAAAGTATCTGAGAAATAAAAGCATAGCATATGACAGGTTGTTGGCAGTGTCATTCAAAAACTTCCAAAACTCACCCTCACATAGCAAAATATTGTAGAAGTCTAGGAAAATTTAAATGATCATTTTTCCTGTGTCAAGTTTATCTCTAACTAACAAATATAAGCAAATTAAAAGAAACATTGCAACAGTAAATTAATGCTGGCCTAAAAGGCAGCTGAGAATTTCTATATGATTATATAGTATAAACCAAGTGGAAGATTAGGGACCTGAAATATGCTACAAATATGAGTTGACAGAAATTTAGATGACTAGACAAATGAACTTGGGTATATTTCAGCTGAAAAAAACAGAAAAGAGGGGAGCTGGTTCGGAAAAATGAGAATACCACCAAACTAGAATCAAAACCTCAGTTCATGGAGCCCCAACACAGTTCTTGGAACCCCATTTGTTCTTCCTTGTCCCTTTTGTCTAAAACAGTCCTCGCACATGGCAACAAATGACTCGTTGTTGTGTTCTTAATATCTTCAGCTATGCCTAATACACTAATCCCTTTAAATTGCTTAGTAGGAACTGTGATTAAATGAGGAAATTGGGTTATTTAACAAATCTTAAAAGTATGTTCACTTTGGCATGTGGCATATTAGCCTGCTAGTCTGCTACATTAGGTCTGTGTCATTAAGGTCAAACTGCTTCAGTGTCAATTAAAAATATGTCTGAACTATTTCTCCTTTGGCTTTCAGTAACAGTCTTGCACAATGATCCTTTACAACTACTCATTCTATAATGCATGATTGGGAAGAGAGTAGTGTATTATAGGCTTCTGAAAGAATAGTCTAATAGTTGTTTATAAAATTTGTCTCTTTAAAGAGTAAATAAAAAATGTAGCTGAAAATATAATGCATTGGCAAACATTTAAGGAGAGTCTCTTACAAGAAACTATAAACAAAAAGCATAAGGGTGGTTGCATGGTTTTTATTTTTTGGTTTTTAAATGCAAATTTAAAAATAAAATGTGTTTAGCTAAAATGGAGCTGAACTAATATTTTACTCAATTTTAAAACACTTTTAACTCATTTTTTAAAACCAGAAATTATTTTGATTTTTGGTTCAGTCGTAAAAACAACTCAAAAATCCCCCAATCCCATCTAAAAAAAACCCATACACTACTGTCACTACCATTGCCATTACCCACCACCACCACTAGTTCAACCACCACTATTGTTGCTACAATTGCCACCAAAGCCACCACCATTGCCACTCTTGATGCTGCTGCCACCGTCACTACCACAACCATCATAATTGATTGCCTTTGCCACCTTCATTGTTCCCCCACCCACCACCACTACTGTTAATACTGTAAACATTGCCAGTAAATCATTATTGCCACTGTCACCACAACTACCACTGACTGCTGCCTCCATAACCACCACAATCATTAGTTGCTACCACCATCATCATTGCCTCCCCCACCATTGGAGGTTGTTGATGGCATTGTGTCTTCCCCTGACCTAATAGTCTAATACCATCATCATTGTTGCAACCACCACCAATAAACTATTGTTGCCACTACAACCAACACCAACTATTGCCTCACATTGGTCGTTACCACCATAGTTCCTTCCCCCAACCTAATACCACCATGACCATAACATCACCATTACATTGCTGGCCGCCACCACTACCAGTATCACCCTCACTGCTGCTGCCACAACCGCCATTGGTTTCCATCACCATCATTGTTGCTATCACTATAACCACCACCATAGGCTACCACTTCAATCGTCCGCCACCCCAACCGTCACCACCAAATAAACCCAAATAAAATAGTGATTTTATAGTTTGGATTTAAAATTTGGTATTAAAATATAAAAAAAAAACACAAGAAATTGAAACTAAAATAATAAAACTAAAAACTGGTTTGTTTGTAAGAAACTCAAAACTAAAAATCTCCCCAAACAAGCCCTAAGGAATTGGCAATCTTTATATAATTAAATAGGGCGATCTATTCAAAACGCTAGGTTCACTAATACAGTAATACTGGAATTTGTACGTAACATTTAATATTTAATATTTTATCTAGCATAAACTGGTTGGAGTAATTTACAATAAACTTTGTGCAAGTCCTAAGAGTCACTATTTTAGTAGGCAACAGAGTAGACCATAGAGTGCACATCTCAATTGACCAAGAAAGAAATCACTTCTAGACCTGTATTTCAGTTAAGAAAATTATAGTAGAGCTAGATTTTGTATTATTGATGCACTGTTCGCTCAAGTTTCCACATTTTCAGAATGAAGTTAGTGGATATACCACTACTTGGGAAGCAACAATTTCAATATCCATTTGTATTGAAAAACTCATGCTTGAATGAGCTAAGGATGCCTAACTGATTTTGATTTATGCTACGTAACTCAGGCTAATCCATTGTATACATCTTTCTTTGATTTTACTTTTGAAATATAGTTGCAACCATGGTCAATAATAGGCCAGAGACCAGAACATTACCTTGAAGCCACACGAACATTGTATTCCTTTCCAGGATGATAAAATTCAGCAAGACCCCAATCTATCAAGCGAAGTTTCCGTAATTCATGATCTATCATAACATTATGAGGCTTGACATCTCTATGCATTATGCCTTGAGAATGACAGTAATCTAAGGCCTACATTCAAAACTAAAGCATTCAAGTAACAAGAAAAGGTCATCAACACATGTTTGTGCTAATGTGAAGTAATTTTCATGATGCATAAGCAAAAGCCTATACACATGAACCAGATGCAAAATTGATATAAGCCTTGTCCAAGACAAAGATGCTCCAATTACTGTAAAGGAGAAATATATACATTATGGATAGGACACAGAGCATCAGTCAAGGTATACCATGAGAGATTGAAGGGTAATGTTACCTTAAGAAGCTCATATATGTAATAGCGTATGTCATAATCAGTCAAGGTTGGATACAAAACTTTAAAATCTGTACTGTTGACATACTCAAATATTAAGCTAGGAGTTTTAGAGTGCTGATCTCTGACAATATCAAGAAGCTTGACAATATTTGGCCCCCCACAAAGGTTCTGAAGTATTTTTATCTCTCTTTTAATCTGCAAAATGATGTTGAAGATCTCAGAAGTTATGACAAAAATCTCACAAGAATTGAAAGCTGAAGTTAGTACAACAAACAACCAAAAAATAAATTCAAATTAACACAAGACTTCAACCAGTTAGTCTAATTGTGAGAGTTTTTTTTTTTTAAAAAAAAATAGAAGATATATCACAAAAGTCCAAAAGTATGAGGAGCTCTTTGTAGTTCCTACTCAAAAAATTGGAATCAAAGTTCTATTTGTTCATACCCTAAATGATTTACATCACCGATTAGAATTAAGGTTTGGCTACCAATAACAATAACAATTTCCAAACTAGAATTTGCAGAAACAGGTTGCTGCAGTGCACCAAGAACCACACTGTCCTGCTCTTAATGTGGACCCCCCAGCCTTAAGTCCTTGTTTAGTAATTAGAGATATGCTTACTGAAGACATACAAAAGTCTATCCCTTATTGTATGTTTTTCACAAATGATATAATTTTGATTTAGGAGTCAAGGAAAGTAGCTTACTCGCAAGTTGAACTTTGGAGACAGACTTTGGAAACAAACGGTTTCAACTTACGTAGGAGTAGTGCAAAGTATACGCCATGTAATTTTAGCAGGAGAAAAGAAGAATATGACATGGAATTAAAAATGGGAAAAGAAGTCTTGCCACATTTTTCTAAGTTTAAATATCTGGGATCAATACTACACAATGAAGTGGAAATTAACAAGGATGCCACACATAGAATATATGCAGGGTGGCTAAAATGGATAAAGGCATCAGGGATTATTTGTGACCACACTCCATGGTACTTCTATATGTCCAACTACACTTGATGGTGGTGAATGTGGCCAAAAATACAAAATAAAAATGCTTGTATACAAGGAGAGATTGGTGTACAATCAATTGACAAAAAGATAACAGAAAATCAATGGTGGTTTAGACATGTACAAAGAACACCCTGAGAGACACTAGTGAGAACAATAAATTGTATGGTTTTTAGTCATGTGAAGAGGAGGAGAGGGAGGCCAAGAAGAACGTTAGAGGAAGTGGTCAAGAAGGATCTCATGGTAAATAACATCGCTAAAACATTGATTTTTGACTGAGTCAAATAGTGTCAAGTTATCTATGTAGCTGATCTCATCTAGCAAGATAAGGATTTGTTGTTGTTAATGTTTCAAAAGGAGAAGTTTATACATATGATTCAAGCTCACCTCCAATATTTTAAGGGGACACAGAACTACACATCTTTCATCAACAAAAAGTCATCTAGTTTGAACTTTGAAGCCCCTCGTCTTATTTCAAAGCATAACTTCCAAAGATTTTTTTCATCAAGTGTAGTCTAATATGATGGTACCAGAGCTATGTAATAAAATTATATCAGGAATTATGAAATCATTCTTACGAATCATAATATATGTCCATATTTTTCTTTTCTTGTGAACTCCTATATTTATTGATAAAACTTTTTATGGCTGATATTGTTATTCTTCAATATATTTATGTTAACAAAATGATTATATAATGTCTTCTACTCTTCTTACGATGAATTTTAAGTTTTTTTTTTTCTGTTTTCGAAATAACTATTGCATAACTGTGTTAGGGAGATTGTGCCAGAGTGGTCCAGTTGTTATTCAATAGTTCACAAGAAAATACTGAGAAATTTGTGAGTAAATTACTGTTTATTATGCAAATTTTAGGAGAATAGTTCAAATGAAGCTTCACTGGCTGGCTTTATTCACTCTCCGGATCCCAAAGGTCGAAAACAACAACAATGTAAAAAAACAAAATCTCACCTTCTTTTTCTTGACAGGCTTGAGAATCTTGATTACACAACGCTCATTGCTATTAACATTTATGCCTTCAAAAACCTCACTGTACTTTCCCCTTCCCACTTTGCGCACAACCTCATAATCATCTTGATCACTGAAAAAGAGCACACGGAGAATTCATAAATAACATAATTGGAAGGAAAAATCTAAATCCTCACAAGAATCAGTCCTAATACACATCAATGTTTATAAGTATTTAACAATAGAATCCAGAAAACAACAGCATCAACCAATTTCAAATCACAAGGTGATTCTTCATGCTCAATCAGCTTCTCAGAGTTCATAGATACCACAGAGACGGAACATAGCAAGGACAAGAGATTCAATCAAAAGGATATAATCAAGGTTTTAAAAAACGGTCGGCAACCGTGATTTGGGCCACAACATCAAGCTTTTTTAACTGTCCATGATCGCAATTGGGACCGCATCAGCTGCATTTCTCTGCGATTTGCCGTGATATCAACAAACGTGACGGAACCACAACAAGACCACGACCATGACCGCAACAGGACCACGACCGATATTTAAAATCTTGGATATAATGATAACATAAACAGCATCATTCAGCATAATTTGGTAGGAATGTAACAAAAATTGTTGAACCTCTAGGTATTCAAAATCAAGAACGAGTAAAATTACAAAAACAACACCTAAAAAACTAGCACATACTCACAGTTCTTAACCTAAAACGCGAAATATACAATCTATTGATTGTTAACTGTGTCTAATCTGAGCATAACAGAAGGCTCCAGAAACAAAATTAGGGTTGGGAACATTATTACCCCCATTGAACGGTGAGGGACTCGTAATCCCAGTACTCTTTGGGGCGAAGAACATTGACATCGGTGTAGACGCGTGCCTTGGACATGGCTCGACGATTGGAACCCGAGATCTGGGTTCTGTAGCGCTGGTGAACGATTGTGAAGGTGTTAGTAGTTTCGATGAGGTGATTGGGGATGCGCAAGATAGGGGGCTGCGCAACCGGCGCACGCAAGGCGACAATGGTGCACACTAGCAAGAAGCGGAGAAGTAGTGCTGCTGGTGCTTCGTGCGCAATGCGCATATTTAATGTGCGTATAGCGATATTATTTAGATTTCACATACTACTTTTTTATTTACATTCTCTATTTTTATTTTTATATATAATAAACGAATATTAATATTCCCCCAGTCATTGAAGATTAATGTAATTAAGTTAACATTGAATTATTTCAGAAGTAGTTTAATCTCGACGAAAATAATTATACACTAGATTTTATTTATCTTTTTGTTAAATTTTGGATTAATTAAAATTTATTTTTCTTAATGAAATGTAGGATTAACCTGATTAATTATAAGATTAAAATATAAAATACTCCCTTCAATTTGTTTCTTTTATCAATAGAAATTAAAAATTAAAAATAATATAAAAAATTTATAATAATTCATTTACTTGTTTAATTAATTGAGTTTTACCTATTTGATTTCCTTCGATTTAGAGTAACTTTTTTTGGAATGCTTTGAGGTTTGAGGATCACTTTTTTTTTTCCCTTCCTGAACGGTACAAAGTGCCCACGTCAGCATCATCTTCTTCTTCTCTGCTTCTACGCTTTTGCCAAAAAAAAAAACAAAACGCAATAAAGCTGCGTAGTCGTGTCTCCGTTTATGCTGTTTTGGGTGTAAATAAAATTATTTTATTCCATTTACCAATAGGTGTAGATGCTTGGGCCAAACTGACACTAATGTTTCCTTAGAGCAGTGTATCAATTCAATCAGAATGCAACATGTAACATGACTTGAATATTTTACAACCATATCATGTCTAAAAAATATTAATACGATCGATCATGTTAATTTTGAATTCAAAAAACGTTGAGTTCTGCAGCACAACGATCAGAACATTTTTAAATGTATAGTTGATTAGTTTATTTCGGAGGCTTCCAAATACACTCTTTCTAATACAAAGATTTGAGGAAAGATTTATTAAATATAAAACAAGAGTAGCAATAAACTATTTGTACGAGTAATACTGAATTTAGTTTTTTTTTATACAAAATATTATATTCAAGTTTTTTTAAGGTAAAAAACTTGATTAGAATAAGAGAATCATATTAAAGATGATTGATTAATAAGATTTTTCGATAAGAATTAATTATCAACAAAAAGTAAAACTCTATATCAATAACATAATTAAAAAAATTAAAAAAAAACATATAAAATGAGAGTTATATTTTATAATTTCTAATAAGTTTTAGTTGAGAAAAGAGTGTATTAAAAAAATTATTGTTAAAATTTCCCTTTATTTTAAACAAATAATCTTGTCTTAACTTTAAAAAACTTAAAAATGAAGTTTTTATTTTTTTATCTAAAATCTGATCATTTCCAAACTTAAGTTAAAAAGTCAATTTTATCCATGACACATTGACTTTTGTATCAACAGGTTAAAAAGATATAGCGATAAATATCTACTATGCACCAAAATTTATAGTAGCTTCATTTCATGCATGCTATTATAGGTCTTTAATGTGAGCCCATGGTAGCAACCAGCAAGTGCGCAATACGAATTGAATACCAACTCTCAAAAGTAAATTCTCGTGTAACAAGTTGCTGCCCCTTTTTTAATATAACCTACAAACTGTCAATTTAGGGTAGAATGGACAAGTTCCTAACTTTGAAACCAAGCTTGCAATGGACCATGCATCCTTTGAAACAATACTGAATTCCGATTTTTTCTCGCAAAAATATCAACACTCACACTCTAATCGCCATGTATTTATAAACATAAATCTACAATAAAAAAAATCAATCTTAATAGTAATCTAGGATTTGAGACTTCCCTAGAAGTTAAAAGACATTCAAGATAATTATTAAACTCGTAAATACTACTTGGTACGAATAAGTAACCTAACTAAGCACAAAACTTATTTGGGGCCTATTTTGGATACAAAACAAGTATTTTTTGACAACTTTTTTTGAAAACATAAAACTTTTTCAATAGAGAAGCTCTCAAGAGCACTTTTAACCTTGTATCCAAACCGACTTTAATGTAAGACTAAACTAGATGGATCTGTCTCTAATCTACCTGCCAAATTAGGATTTTAAGCCTTCCTCAAACATGACTAGGAGAATACACGAGTGCTTGAAAGTTAATTATTTTTGGACTTAATAAACATTTGCCAATCAATGAATGATATTCACTATGTTCCAACCTGGTTGCAGCAAGTTCTGCCGGTCATTTGACCTCTCTCCCACGCACCACAACATTCTTTCGGTGCATGTTACGGAGTTGTAACGATACAAATATTATTATATTGCAAAAATGACAATAAGTAGAAACATTTGAAAGCAATAATCAACGTATGGAAATCTTGTTGTCAATGGACCCATACATGTACAAGTACAACTGCATGTGGACTAGAATTCATCACGGAAAAAAAAAGCCAGGTTTACAAACCTGCAGAATTTTGTCAACCAAACTGGAAATTTTGAAGATGACCACTGTTTCTCAAACTATACGATGAAATTGTAGCATGATTATCACTATGTGAAAAGTATAAAGGTGAACAATAGAAGACAATGAAAATGATTCTCAGAGCCACAACAAATACTTGGATTTCTTTTTTCATCTCATAATTTTGTCATATGAGGCAAGTATTAGGCAATATTTATTCTAAATCGCCTACTTGTCCAATTAGACTCCTTGGCTATAGGCGATTGGGAAAAAACATATAGCCAGACACATACGCATAATGCATCCTCATATCCATGCAACTTTAGGAATCTAGGACTCATGACCTCAAAATTAATAGAATACAATGAATATATATACAAGAGCAACTACAAAAGAACTTGCAAATCAATTATAACAAGGTGGATCAAATCATCATAAGTAAAAACCTAGATCAAGAGGGTTAAAAAGGAAAGGAAGAGATATGTAAAGAAGGGAAAGGTGGTCGAAGGATATGAGGAAAAGAAAAGTTCGTGTATCCTTGTCACTATTGTATTGTCTCTTCATATTTACTTCGCTTCAAGCTGGGTTTGCTTAAAGTCAAAAACCTCAAACATCAGACGTCTCACATCACGTTTCCCATAAACAACATATGAAAGCCCGTGAAGGGCCTGTTTAACAGTTGTAGTGACTGGGTATTTCAGTCTATAGGCACGTTGTTATGCGTCTTGAACCTTTTCGTCATATATAGTAAAATGGTGGCAATTTTTGGCCTTCAAATATCTTCCACAATACTTGTTCATAAGAAACCTGCGATGCCTATTTTGTAACCATAACCCTGGAGCATCTAAATGCTTCATCAACAATCTTTCAGCCATTACCGAATCCTGTAAAAAAATCCCAAAAAGAAAAATTATTTAGTATGCAGCATAGAAGACATAAAAAAACTGTATATGATATATTTTCCTGAATCAAACAAGAGTTTCATTCCATAAATGTAACCGAATATTAGTACGGACATACAATGAATAGAAAGTACCTGTATCTTTTGGCCAAGGTATTCTAATCTCTCATAGAAAAATTGAGGATGATCAAATTTGTACTTTGATGGATGCAAGAAACATAGCTGCAATTCAACAAGAAATTAATAGCATCAAACTCATAACAGAATCTAGGGAACCTTGAAGCTGATCTACTGACTTCACATTTTCCAAGGAAGGTTCAAGGGAGATTAAAGAAAGTTGTAAATGAATTGAATATTTCTTGATTAAACTATTAAGAATTAACATGCTCAATATTTGGGTGCTTTTAAGATGAACTTCGTTTTAATAAGGTGACTGTGCATAGGCAAACCAAGTACCGTAGAGCAATAAAAATACCTAAAACATCCAACAAACAAATTAAATGATCCAATTAGCAGGCATGATTCATTATCAATTGTGTTATACCAATACCTCAGTACTTGTCATTCTTTTTATATTTACTTTCCCCATTTCCACTGAATCACATTCAAGTATCACTACAGGTTAAATAAAAGCCCCACTTCTGACAACTTTAATTGTCTTTAAACAACTTTGATGGCCATTGTAATATGAATATTGAACCCAAGGATGGAAGCAATAGAAGCATGCATGGTTATCTATTTGTTCAGAGGTGCATCAAAGATATCCTTATTCCCTAACCGTCAAAAGTCAAGTCAACGTATATGTGATAGCCTGATAAGGCAAAATGAAAACCAGAACGAGAGGAAATAATATACCTGCAACCCAAGATCAAGCTCTATGTTCCTGGCTTTAGTAATTTCTGGAATTCTATCTTTCATTTTTAATGGATATCCAAGGACTTGCATAATCTGGGGTCTGCAATCATAATCCCATAAATTTCCTCTAAACTGATGCATGCTTGGAGGAACACAAGCTCTGAACAGTCGTGGGTGTGCAAACAAGGCATCTGCAGGAGGCAGAATGCAGAGCAGTAAACATCATTTTGTTCTTCAAATTATATTGTACAACAGGAGTTTTGCATGCACAACTCACAATAAAGTAGAAAAACAATTTTGAATTTATAGTGAAGGAAGATTAGGTTTGACATCCATAGTCCACAATATTCAGTTCCTTATGAGCTATGGTTTTTGAAACAAATAATACGATGACAGAATATAAGTGGAGCTTGCCTTATATGCAACCATATCTTGCCAGCTTATCTTGCCTTCAAACTCGGCAGATACATGATCTATATCTTCAAGTTGCCTACACAATTTGGGCTGGCAATCCTCAGCATTTGGATCCATTCCAAAGACTTCAAAAAGAACACGATACACTTCTGGCATACCAAAACAAAGATAGATTGCCCCAAACAAAGCCCAAAATACAGACCTGCCAATATAGTATAGCAAATAAAAAAAACACATTTAAGAAACAAATTATTGGCACGGGCACACACTTCACTGATTAAGGTGTTCTACAGTATATGGATTAAATTTAAAACAACAGCAAAATATATCATCATGAGAGGCCAATGAGCATTTTTTTCTCTTCTCTGTCCTAGATTTCCTTTTGACAATATGCCACTCATATTTTATTATTACTATTATTCATGAATCATAACAGATTGGTCTCCAAAGGAAGCTAGCATCAAAAGAAAAACTAATTGATCTCAAAAATATTTACACATCCTGATATAACAAACTAATGGCACACATTATGGATGATTAGGCATAGGGAGAAACAAAAAGTAGAGTCAAAGAGCCGGCCTCAACATACAAGCATCCATGTCCAAATCTGCCAGGCAGGTATTCAGTTTGAATAAAACATAACATCAACAAAATTTCCAAATCCAAATCCCCTACCCTATTGTTTAACATTTAAAAGAATACCATTATACCATGAGAGGGGGCAAAATTAGGAACTTAAAAGCAACTAAAAACACAATGTGTTAATCTAATCAATCAATTCAATTTGGCCAGTTAGGTGACTCCTACCAAATAAACCCCACATCAATGTGCTTACATAAATACATCACAGCAGACCTCCCCCTAGAATACTCAGAGTTCAGGTTTGAGCCCTAGTCATACAGTTGCTTTAAATACTGAGAGGGGGGTAACTTTGCCACCCCTAATATTTCTGTGTTCTATGGACTCAAACATGGTTATCTCTCGTAGGACGTAGAGGATACATGTAAACTCCTACTAAGAAAAGACCTACCCCAGGAATGAAGGCATGTTTACATTTTCTAAAATATTTTATTCCTTAAAAGTGAGCATATCATATTGTAAAGCAGCTAGATGGACTACAATTCCTACCATCAACGACTTCATTGAGAGCTAATTTCAAAACATGAAGCAAGTAACATTAGGGAAAAGGCTAAAAGAAATGACAGTAAACAAAGTTCACTAGCATCACTATCCCCCTAAAATGTAAACACGTCATAGTATTGAAAAATCCATCAAATTAGACCCCAAATGCTAGTAAAATATATCAACTTAGCAACTAAACTGAAGGATATCAAATTAGACCCCGATTATTTATTTACATAATCTCATGACTTTAAGAAACAGTAAAACAAAATTCACTATCATCCTAAAATGGAAGCGCATTCCTTGTATTGAAAATTAACTAACAGCAACAGATAAGAGCTACTTACTTTACAGTTGCCTCCCTTTCCTTTCGAACCAACTTGTCCATATCATCATACGGGAAGCCAACCCCCTTAATCCACCCAGGCAAGCTCTTCTTTCAGATCAACCCGAACACCCGCTCCCTCATCGGCGCCGGCGACTCCCTCGGTTACCTCTGCAAAAAATAATCGGTGAAAGCCAACTCCAACACATACTGCCCGAGAAAGAACAGCCTCGAGTGCCCGAACCGCACGTGCCGCGCCCTACTCTTCTCGCACACTTCATGCTGGAACGCCAAGTACAACAGCGTGTCGAGCTCCCTGGCGGGTTTGCTATCGTCCCTGAGCGTCACCGAGGGCTCCAGAGGGTACCCCAGTGCGTGCTTCTCCATCCAGATGTTGTCCACGTGGCCGAGCGGGGCGAAGGGAAGGCATGAGCTTAGGAACGGGAATGTGTTGAGCGCTAGCTGGGGGCTGCTGAGGAACCTGTCCGCGACTCTTTTGTCGTCTAGCGGGCGCGTGAGGATGAACCTCCGCGGGGCGCGCGTGGAGTTCGGGGTGAAGGGCGCTTGCGCTCGGTGAGCTCCCTTAGGAGGCGCTGGGGGCTGTTCTTGGGAAGCTCCTGCGGTGGGTCTATGGTTACTGCGGAAATGCGGGATTGAGTTTTTTGGGGGAGATTTGGATTGCGTTTGGAGTGAGGGAGGACGAGAAGGAGAAGAAGGTAAGTTCCATTGGTGAGGTACGAACATTACAGTTGATGTGTGTGCGGAAGTGAGAATTCGGATCTGATAACATTAACATGGATTGGTGGTTGATTAGAGGGTTTTGGGTTCGGTCTTGTTACTTGCAGGGTTTTGAGCTTCTAGTTCTTCTTCAACGATATAACTGATGGTTGGATTAGGACGACGTGTCACAGTAAATATTGTGCTTGCAAATACACTTGGTTTTAGTGTGGCAAATTTACGATAGAGGGTCATATTTATAAAGTATTTACGGATTAGGGTCCCTTTTGAAAGAAATTGCAGGGGGGTCTGTTCTGTGTTGGATGCCGCCAGTTACATCAGCGATTTAGGTGGTGCCGCCACTAACTGTGGCGAGAAAGGGCCGACACAGCAGTGAGACACTTGACAACCCGCCAATGTCAATGATGGGACATTTCTCTTCTTGAGGCATGCAAGAAGAAAGAGGAGTCGTACTGCACAGAGAGAAAACTGGGTGGGTTAATGGTTTTCTTTTCCTTTCCCTCAGATTTTTCTTCTTTTTCACTCTCTAGTTTTCATACCTCATCTCACTGATTGTGCCTTTTAGCTTTTTTTTTTTTCACTCTGGATTAGTTAGTGTGGTGGCTTCACTTGGGAGTTGGTACATTCACTCACTCACTCATCTTTCAATGGCATAAAAAAGTTTTGTTTTTTGGGGTTTTTTTAATTCACTTTTTGCATTTGGAGTATATGGGTTGGAATGAAATAATGAAAGGCTTTGGCTTCCATTATTGGTTTCTTCATTTGCATGTTTTTTCTCTTCTGGGTTTCTAGAGAATCTTGCACTTGCAGTGTAAAATGCATTTAAAGTTTTGATTTTTTTTTCCTCTGGGGTGTGGCTAATTGATTTGAAATTGGTTGGTTGTGTGTGTTTGTGTTGTGCAGGTGTTTTGAGATAATAATGCTGAGGAAGAGGAACAGGTCAGTGCAGAAGGATCAACACCACATGTGTGAAGCCAATTCAGAGCACTATTCTCAATCTCATCATGCTTTGGTGGGGCACTAATTCGGAGCACTATTTATTTTTACTGCATTTGCCGTTCAGATTGCTTAGATGATACATGCAAGTCATGCTATGAACAAGCCAATGCAAGATTTAATCCATTAAATTCTTCAACATATGAGGCTTCAGATTGCTTAGATGATACATGCAAAGACCTCATAAGCAGTGGACAAGGTAAACAATCTTCAATTTAAAATCACTTTATTTCAAAACAACGAGTAAGCTTAATTGATTTTTTTTATGCAGGTTCGTTGCAAATGTCCCGCCACTGGCATTGGCGGGTTGTCCAGTGTCTCGCTAGTGCTAGTAGCGGCACACGCTGTACCGTAGTTGGTGCTGGCGGCACCCAGCCACGTCAGCCCCATTCTCACCACAGTTAGTGGCGGCACCACCTGAATCGCTGATGCAACTGGCGGCATCCAACACAGAACAGACCCCCCTGCAATTTCTTTCAAAAGGGACCCTAATCTGTAAATACTTTATAAATATGGCCCTCTGTCGTAAATTTGCCTTTTAGTGTTTTATTACATTTGTCAATTTTTGAATTTTATTTAAAAGTATATATTTGAATGAATTGACTTATATCAAAACTAATTTTTCACCTCTGCGTTGCGATGCACGCACGGGTAAAATTTGTTTGTGTAGTTATATAATTTTATATTAAATAATATAGTTGTATAACAAAAAGAAATTATTCAATTTTTTTATTGAATTATTTATTTTTACATAAAATAAGTAAAAAAACTTTAAAAAAAATCAATTTAATAAAAGTAAGTTTTTTTTTACAAAAAGAGAATCATATCATTTCATTCATAATATTTGGAAAGATAGTGGGAATGCAATCATCAAGATCATGGATTGAACTTTGATGCCCTTGCTAGATTATGAGAAACAAGGTTGGTTTGTCTCCTTACATAACTCACCCTAGAGTTTGGAATAAAAGATAAGAATTGTCTACAATTTGATAATATCTTATGGTAAGAATTAATTCATGTTGCGACAACTGTGATATTATGTGTGATCAATTTACTCTAGGGTGACATTTCAGAAATTCAATGTATGCTTTTTAACATGCCAAATACTTCTGCTTTTGTAGGATTTGGTAGCCCATTGAAGTAGCATGTTCGAGCTTTTAAGAACAGACCATTGTTGTCTCAAAGGCACATTCCAATACCAAAAGGTGCACATTCCAATACCAAAAGGTTTGTCCTTCTTAAATATTGCAATGTCTAGATTGCACTTTATGAAACCTTGATATGGTTTTGTCCATGACATATGTTGAGGTGGACTACGATGTTGGTTGTCACGAGTTGTATGTTTGACCACAAGCCATTTTGACAAAAATATTGTTCGGAGAGTCTAATCGGTGTGACAAGTTGAACTTCAGTTTCCTCCCAGATTTTTTTATTTCTAGCCTTCTAGATGCTCCAAAGCGTGAAAGCCAAGGTGTTTTGTTGATGTTGTGGAATGGAATGGAGGAGGTAGAATATAAGCTGATTGTAGTCATCTACAGAATCCAATGAAGCTTATATAGTGTTCGAGAGACCAGCATGCTGCCAATATTCCTTAGCTTTGGGGCAAGACAGGAAGAGATGCCTCTCATTCTCAAAATGTTGGGAGCAAAAAGAACATTCAGATTGACAATGAACACCTTTTGCAGCAAGGAGAGTGGTTGGGAGGCAATTTCGAGGGGATCTCCACAAGAAGTGCTTGATTTTGGGAGGAATATTTAGGTTCCATATCTTCATCCAATCTCCCTCAACTTTGTTGTCATTCGTATCCAACAAGCTCTCCATAACTGCATGATAAGGCTCTTGAGGAACCTGTTCGCGAAGAGAGAAAAAATAGAAGATTGATCTGATGGTGAAGGAAAATGGAAAGGAGGTTGTAGTCTTTGCTAACAAAAACAAACAATTAATATTTGCCGACAAAAAAAACCTATTTACAACTTTTTTATCGTCTCGCGGGCGCATAAGAATGAACCTTCGACGGGGGGCATGTGGGGTTCAAGAGGAACGATGCTTATACTCGACGAACTCCTTGAGAAGACATTGGGAGTTGTTTTTCAGAAGCTCTTGTAGTGGGTCTATGGTTACAACGGAAATGTGAAGGGTTTGAAGTTGAAGTGTGGGATTGAGTGGTTTGGGGGAGATTTTTGGATTGGGTTAGGAGTGAGGGAGGATGAGAAGGAAAAGAAGGTGTGGGAGAGTGTGAAAGAAGAAGAGAGTTACATGGGTGAGGTATGAACATTAGAGTTGATGTGTGTGTGGAAACGAGAGTTGGGATTCGATAGCATGGATTGGTGGTTGATTAGAGGGTTTTGGGTTCGATATTATTACTTGCAGGGTTTTTGAGCTTTTAGTTCCATAATATAACTAATGGTTGGTTAGGGATGACATGTCACGATATACTACTATGCTTACAAAATAAATAGTATACACTTGGTTTTATTTACATTTGTTGATTTTTGAATTTTATTAAAAAAAATATATTTGAATGAGTTGATTTATATTCAAAATTACTTACTATAAAGAAAGTAATATAATAAATATTATTATTAACTAGAAGGGGGATTTCCAGTTCTAACTTAGTTTATCTGAATTGCCATTCATAATGATCTAACATGATTCAAGCAAAAACATGATTGTCTTATGTGATGGAAGATACACGTGGTTTAAACAAAAAATTTAAAATATAATAAAATAATCTTCACTTGTTTAAATATAATTATAATGCACATATATTGATAAAGCTATATCAATATTTATATAACTTTACCATTTTATTTCTA
This sequence comes from Glycine max, assembly GCF_000004515.6. NCBI lineage: Eukaryota > Viridiplantae > Streptophyta > Magnoliopsida > Fabales > Fabaceae > Glycine > Glycine max. Next base: position 14,556,996 of record NC_038253.2, on the reverse strand, counting down.
TTCTTTTTCTCATGTATTTCACTTTAACCAAATAACCTAACATCTTATTTTATATCTATTTTTTTTTCCTAATTATATCTTTTTTGTTTTTATTTGTATCCTTCGGGCTCTATTGGATTGTGCCGAATGGACTAAGCCATTGGTCGAGCCCAATGGATCATAAACTTTATATTTGAGACTCTTTGTACTATCGTACTTGAGCATGAAAGACTATATACCCTTCGATCTTCATTGGGTCAAGCCCAATGGATCATGAACTTATACTCTGGCATTTGCTATATCAACTCTCCTTTTTTTCTAAGTATACTTCCTTTAGTATTATAAATACTCAATATACCTAAAATGCCCCTATATCATCATTCCAGAAAGTACACTTCAAAATTAATGCTTTAATTTTTGTATTTGAGAAATTTAAACATCATTTCATAATTTACTTTTCAAAACACATAATTATAGGTTCTGGAAAGTACTTTTTCGAAGTAAAAAAATTTGAAAAATGTATTTTTCAAAATTTAATGAAAAAAACACGTTACATCTATTCTAAAATCCAAAAAGATGATCATTTCAGTATAGTGATAGACAAAGAAAGCTCTCTAATGTATCTATACCCCACCACTTGAACCTCTAACCAAATCACAAAATGCGCAAACCATGTATGGAGATTCAAAGATTGTAAGCACTTTTCCTAGTTTATAGCAAGAGGATAAAGCTACTAGATTAGTAAATCCAAGCAAATGAGGAAGAAAATAATATTTTGTTGTCATGAAAGTAAAAAATAAAGTGAAAGAAAGGAAGGATTCTAATGAAAGAGAGAGGGAAAGTTTTTTTTGTTGTGGAAGGAGTGCATTGTTGAAGGAGAGTGTACGATTGTGCGAGGGAAAGAAGGGGATTTGAGATAAGAAGGTTATTTAAGTCATTTGGTTTAAATAAGAAGAAGGAGAGTGTACTTAGTAAAAATGGAGAGTGGATATAGCAAATGCATATACTCCTGATACTTCTTCGTACTATCATACTTGGTAGACTATGTACCTCTTAGTCTCCATTGAGTGGTGCCCTATGGATTAAGCTACTAGCCAAACCCAATGGACTGATCAAATCCAACTCAATATGCCTAGGGTTGACCACTTCGACCATATCTACTAATAGCACCCCATTCTATAGCCTGGGGGAATCTAGTCATATCCTATCATATCCTAATTATATTTCAATCATATCTTACTTGGATTATATTTTATCTCCGTGATTTGTGGAAATAAGATATTATTAGATCTTACCATATTTAAGAATCCCTATATAAGTCATGCTCGACCGAAGGGAAAGAGTGAAATACACTTTGGTGTTCTGGAATATGAGATCTCTAACTTGAGGAGAAATCTTATTCTAGAATATCATCTACTCTATTTCTCTTCTCACAACCGAACAGAGCATGAAGGTGACTGTATGATTGGTATGGTAGGAAGAGACATGAATGACACTCATTTCAAGGATAGAGTGAAAGGTAATTCCTTCCTTGCATGCTATTGAAGTTGTCAACTTCTAAGTGTCAAGTTGGTGCTTAGTCATCTAGGTGTGTAAATTGATATTGAGTTTCTATTGGGTTAAGGTGTGTGGACTCTTTAAGCTTTTAGGGGGCAAAAATATAAGGCTTCTACTTCCTGCACTTCCTTTTTTTCTTCTTGCACCCCTATAGAAAATTAAAGGGACAAATCCTTTTTTTTTTTTGTCTCAACCCTAGTGTACCCACCCTTCTTTCCTCCTTCCCTTTATGTGGTGGTGCCGCCCACCTCCCTTGTTGCAACTTTGACACCTTAACGGCAGGAAGCAATGGCCCAACATACAAGTGGTGTATAGGAAATTTTGATAATGAAAAGAAAAGGGTGGATCGAGTATTTCAGAACATTACTTCAGCGCAATTGTGGTGTTAGTGTGTTGGATTTCATCCTGAAATCTAAGGGTGGGTCTTCACATATTTTCCTTAACCGCTTAAATCCGGTATAAGGCAATTAAAACACTTAAAGCACAAAAAGATTCAATTGGTGCAACTTTTGGTTCAAATTTTATACAATCAAACTCACAAATTCATATCAGTAACAATTAACACAAAACACAAACTGCAATTCGCACAAGACGCAACTTCTATATGCATAAGCACAAATTATTGTTCCCTAACAATACCGAGCCTTCATTTGCAAATGCATCATTTTGCAATAGCTTCCCATACTTTCGATAATCCATAATAAACAAATTAAAAGGTTTTTATTTATTTATTTGCCCAATAGGCCATTACGGAACAACCTATCCGAAATTATGATAACAAAATTTTCGGATTAGGTAATCCGGTAACAACCTGCATTTTGAATTACTTAATTTGGAATTATGTTTTCATAATTCTAGTATTGACTACTTTGTAAGGGTGGGTGAATTATGTTGTTGTATATTCTAGATTCGTTATTTCGGAATGCATTTGACATTGTTGATTTTTTATCTCTTCAAAAGGCAAAAAGTAATCCTCCAAAATGGTTATTCTGGAATTCGTATTATTTTTTTTAATATTATGAATCGTCTAATCCTAAATGATTATATGACACCTACAAAGAATCAAAGTCGAAGGTTGAACAAACAGGAATGAAGGAATGAAGACTAATATGGTCGTGGTTGAATTTCTAACTCAGAGCACCAAGGTTGATGCTCATTGACCATTTGGCTTTGCTTTGTAGATCAATATTGAAAAAAATACTTTTGTATTTTTGTAGATCAATATTTGCTTTATAATATAAATAAATAATACATTAAAAAAGTCATATTCTATAACACCATATTTTTTATTGTAAAAATTGATACACTTGAGCAACATGTCGGTGGGCAACCCATTAAGGAGACCAATATCAGGCCCAAAAGGACTATTGTCACTCCAAGGAAATGGCAAGACTATGTGTCTTAGTCATCAGTACTAGTTAGATTAAGGGGGAATGATCTATTGAATTCTAGAAGGGGCATATATATTAGTATTATGTTATTAGGATATTTTGGGAGGGGAATCCATTATGCTAGGATTCAGTTAGTAGCAAACTTTGTGGTTGGGATATATACTTGATTTTGGTATTGCATGGAATGAAGGAGAATTTGATTATTCCTTCCTCTCTCTCTTATTTCTTCTAGGAGGCTCTCTGACCTCCAATTCAGAGTACTATCACACATAAAAAATATAATTTCAATGAAGCCCGAGGAAAAATGCTAGTAATATTTACGTTGAGGATTGATATCCTTTCATTTGCCTGAAATTTGGATCTGTAAGTAATTTTACTCGATAATGAACGATCCATACAACATGAAATGGAGAATATTTCCATGTAACTCTATATGTTAAATTAAACTTTTTCTCCTAATCATGATACTACTTAATTTTTATTAATTCTTACATGAAAAAGCTTTCAAATAAATTTATAATCACAATGTAATCTGTTAGTCATGTAATTTTTTTGAAAGGGTTAGTCATATAGTTAAATTTAGTAGTTCATGGGCATTTAAAAAAATTATGAAACCAACAAAAGGCCGGTCGAATTAATAACAAAAAAGCTCATATTTAAAAGGATTCAATTTACCTAAATTTTTTGTTATCTAAGAAAAAAAAGATGAATACTTCATGGAATTACAACAATTGTAAATCACAGATTTATTTGATAATTCTTTAATGTGTAAGTGTAAGACTGAATTATATTTTTTTATGTAGAAACTAAAATAAATTAAGAATCACGTGTAAAGACTAATGTTTTAATTTAACCAAGAATATATTTCATCCATTCGAAAGGATAAATTTTGGTTCAGCATACTATATCATAATAACTTAAAAAGTTTATTCAACGTGTATAAAATTTCGCAGACAAAATTAATTCAAAATACACTTATAATAAACTAGATGTGAAGTGAAAAAAAAATGGTAAATTGAGTAATCACAGAAAGAAGAGATTTCCTTGCATAAGATTAGAGAGCCAACAATTGTTTGACACGGATATTGCTACAGTTGTTTAATGAATGCACAAAGGATGATTATTTCCTTATCTTGTTTAAGATATATCATATTGGAATCTGATTGTGTAAATTATCTTGTTTAAGATGTATCATATTGTTGTCGGATTGTGTAAATTACTGAGATTATTATTATCTCACACACAATAAGTAAGCAATCCGACAAGCATGGGCAGCTACTTTAAGGCATGCACTTGGGTCGTTTATACTTTTTATTTACATTTGTTGCGTAGTGGTTAACGATCGAGAAGTATCAGAAGCAGTGGATTGATCGATTTGTAACGAAAATAATAGCAATGGTGGTGTTGTAGGGTATCTTCGAATTTGACAGGTGGCCATAAGATTTATGTGGTGCATTATTTGGAGAGCCAATCCAAGGAAAAGATCCATAAAGAACTCATTTGGTACTGAAATGGATTTATATGAATGATCTTTCTGTCTGATGATAAGTCTGCCTTCTAAAAGGGACAGTTATTGGCTTATTATACATGATGAGGGAGCAAGATGATAGAAAATGCCTTTGATTGGTACATGAGCTAGCCTTTCATTATATTGGGGCATATCCTACCACTGCTTCTGTAACAATACCCAGGTGTCAATGTTAGGATATTTCTTATAGATTTAATGGAGGTGATAGAGGAGAATGATGGTCTTCCCAAATTTTGATAAGGTCTTTCATAGGTTTAATTCATCTACAGATTAGATAGTCATAAATAATTAATATAAATGCAAAAAAAAAGTATTTTAACAAGTTATTAATACATCATAGGAATTTTTTTAATTACAAATGATATATATTGTTAATAAATGAACAACTTACTAATTTATCATGAATTGAAATTATTGGTTGATAGAATCGAATTGGTTTAGGAACATGATTTATATGTTTGAGTTTAAAGAATTAGAGTGTAAAATTATAATTTTAAATTAAGTTATTAATTTTAGGTTAAATTAGTGTTTATTTTTTAGATTCAATTTATTTCTTTAGTTTTCTTTGAATTCAATTTGGTTTTTTAATATTTTAAATCGATTCTATTTGATGTTTTAGATTAAATCATACGAAATTATACTTTGTGGTGGTTCAAAACTATCACTAAGTGGTTTTAAATCACCATAAAATACATATTTCTTAAAATAATGAATCGATTTTAAAAATTAGAGAACCAAGTTGAATCGATTTTAAAAATTAAAAGATCAAATTGAACCTAAATAATAAATTAGAGAAAAAATAATTTAAACTTAATTTTATTTTTACACATGTAATTATGAGGAGTTGTGGGTGAGTTAAGTCAAATTGGACTACAAATTATTGATCTAAAAGTGACAATTAACTATGGGAACAAGGATGATAATGATTAATCATACTAGTAGTGACGAAAAATATGATAACAATGACGAAGAATATGAATATCGAGTTTGTCGCAATACAAATGATAACGATAATGATCATAGTAATAGTGGTAATAACTGGGGTAATGATAATGACAAATAGATGTAGAGATAATAATTAGGGCTAACAAAATTAGTAAGTGAACAAAAAAGTACCCTATTAATCCCATAGTGAGATTTAAAATAAATAAGATTTTTTTTTTTACTTCAATTAGTTAGATGTAAAGCTTTTTTGTTCCATCATTCTTTTGTTTTTTTTTATGTAACCATGATATTGAAACAAAATATTTATATTGTTGATAACTAATCTTTATCAGAAAACCTGATATATTTTATTATGATATTTTTTTTATTAATCACATTTTTTTCATCCATAAGATTTGTACTAAGATCTTATTTAAAGGTATCAAGTTCAATATCATTCAGATCAACCATTTATTAGTAACACGATCAATCACACTCATAAAATTAAGTTGATGCTTAAAAAAAAACAAATAACAAATATGAAGTGTGTAATTTCTTTTTCTTTACTACTTTCCCCTCTCCTTCCATGTTATTAATTTCTTCTTAACCAAACAGAGAGTAAAAAAAAACTAATAAAAGAATAGTGCAAACGAGAATCCGCATCTTGAATTAAAATCAACTCAGATATAAAAATAATTGGCCTAGGATGTATTAATATTCATCGTGGTTGTTGAACTTCAACCATTTTCTCCTTTGGCCGTTTTGATAATATTTGGATCAACATATATGTTTACTTTTGCATTTCAGTGTAGCACAATTTGCAATGGTCACAACCCTTTTTTGTGTGTGTGTGTATGCACAACAGTACAGAGATATCATGAATTGAAGGTGAAGAAATATCTTTTAAGAAGTAAAAATCATTACAATATAAATACTACTAAATTTTACCTTTTCTAACAAAATATTTTCCAAACATACATCTAAGTATGGAACTTTTATCATTAATCAACATATCTTAAAGCCCCAACAATCTTCCAGTTAGTTTGCGATGATAGGAAAGTGTTCATGAAACAGCCTTGTTTGTGGCTTGAGACTTTCCATGTGGAGAAAAAGTGCAGACCAGACCCCGGTAGACGCCAACCAACATGCAACTATCTCATCCTTTACACTCAAAACTCACTTAAAGCACAAACCACACACCACACACCACACACCACACACCACAAAAACACATATTCCTCGCTGTACCCTCAATAGGGTTGATTTTCTTGCATGCAACAAGACCCTACTTTGGGATTTCATAAAAGTTAATTATTTGTTTCATGATCTTCAGGTCTTAACTCCCCCTCATTATCCATGGAGCTTCTCATTCGAATAATATTTCAAAGGGATATAATATAAAGTAAGCACTCTACTTCCTTACCCTTTTGCCCTGAACATGTATATATAATATATATATATAATATTGTCTTAATATTTTTGCTACCTTTCTTTGTGCTTCATCGTCAACCGTACGGTAAAGAAACTATAGCCACCTGGAATTCTGTCTCTGACATGGTCGATGATGACAAGAGAAATAATAATCTACGACAGCTGCTAGTGATTTGTCTCTGAAAGAATTAGGAGCTTATTTTATTTCTAGTGCCATGAAGAGAGCAAGTGAATGGTATGTTTCCTCATCTTCTAAAACTCCTTCTTTGGTGGCTCTTTATAACAAACGTTCCTAACTTTCTTATGTAACGTACATTTGCTAAAACTCGTGACTTGAACTATTTGATTGCAGGGCTTATTCTCATGAGATTCCAAGTGATGTCACCATTCAAGTTGGCGAAGTTTCCTTTTCGTTACATAAGGTACTGAACCAATTCATACACAAACACTTTGCAGCATATATTAAATTATTAATCATAGATAGGATCATTAAATGGAGAATAACACTTTCTATTTCTTGGCAATTGTCAAGCAACTGTTACTTGCTTAATATTATTCACCCAATTTTATGCTTTTTATCTACAACCATAACACTTAGATTAATGATTGTTAATTTGGGATTCAATAATTACTGAGTTTCTTATATCTTGATATGCAATTTGCAGTTTCCATTAGTTTCCAAGAGTGGATACATAGGGAAACTGGTCTCAGAATCAAGTGATGCCTTCATTGAACTCTATGATGTCCCTGGTGGAGCAGAAGCATTTGAACTGGCAACAAAGTTCTGCTATGGCATAAACTTTGAAATAAGCATCGAAAACATCGCTATGCTTCGTTGCGTGGCAGAGTACCTTGACATGACAGAGGATTACTCAGTTGGAAATTTGGTGGGAAGGGCTGATTCTTACTTGAATGAAGTGGCACTCAAGACTATTTCCGGGGCCGCGTCGATCTTACACGTGTCGGAACGCCTCCTTCCGATTGCAGAGAAGGCAAAACTGGTGAGCAGATGCATAGATGCTATTGCATTCATAGCCTCCAAGGAGACTCAATTCTGTTCATCTATGAGAGGTGACATTATTGGTACTGATGGCATTGGCATGGCTTCTCACCAAAGGCCAGTGGTTCATTGGTGGGCTGAGGATCTCACAGTTCTCAGAATTGACATCTTTCAAAGAGTTCTTATTGCAATGATGGCAAGAGGGTTTAAACAGTTTGCTCTTGGCCCTGTCATTATGCTCTATGCACAGAAATCTCTACGAGGTTTGGTAAGACTAAGACCCCTTACCCAAAAGATTGAAAACATACAAATAAACATGGTTTGATATGTTATTGACTTTGTGCATTGAAAATATTCACTCTTGTGATTACCCTTAACAAATAATTGTTTCAAATACAAAATCAACTTTTATAAATAATTGTGTATCTTTTCTAAATGTTCTTGTTGTAAAGAATTTTTATATTGTCACTTCTATGATAAGTTTATTAAACTTTTTAATAACTACTTAAAAGTTATACTTTAAATGAATTCTGATTAATTCACATTGTAAATTATTTTTTTTACATGGACAACATATGAAAATTATATTAGTACTTTAAAGAATTTAAACAAAAATAATTGTCTTAAAATTACTTTTTATATAAAATAATATATTTAAAGCTAAAACATAATTTGTATAATTAATTATAACAAATAATAATGATTAACTACCACATTTAATCAAAATACAAACTGAATCATGAAACATTCTTTTGTTGGAGCAGGAGATATTTGGAAAGGATAGGAAGAAGATTGAAGTTGAAGCACAAGAAGAGCATGAAAAGAGGGTTGTTTTGGAGACACTAGTGAGCCTTCTGCCAAGGGAGAAGAATGCAATGTCAGTGAGCTTTCTTTCTATGTTGCTTAGGGCAGCAATATATCTTGAGACAACGGTTGCTTGCAGGCTTGATTTGGAAAAGAGGATGTCACTGCAGTTAGGACATGCTGTTTTAGATGATCTTCTAATTCCTTCTTATTCTTTCACTGGGGACACATTATTTGATGTAGATACGGTGCAGCGAATCATGATGAATTACCTTCAATCTGAAAAGGAAGATCATTCACCATATAATGCAGATGATGAGTATTTTTCTCCTCCTCAAAGTGATGTTTATTGGGTTGGAAAGTTGATGGAGAATTACCTTGCTGAGATAGCCACTGACAGAAATTTAGCTGTTTCAAAATTCATCACTGTTGCTGAACTAATTCCTGACCAATCAAGAGAAACAGAAGATGGGATGTATAGAGCCATAGACATCTATCTTAAGGTGAGGTTCTAAAACTAATACTCTCACTAGTGCTAATAATAGAAACTGATTTTCTCCTACTGATATAACTTTTATTAAATCCAACTCAACCATTGATATTATCTGCATGTGTAACAAATTATGGATGTGTTTTCTGTTAGTACAGGAACTTACAATCACATTTTAGTATTTTGCAAAACAACATTAGATTTCTGTCTTCTACAAAGCACATACACTAAGGCTTCACCACATTGGCTTTAGATTTTGATTTAGTTGATTTGCCAGGGTTATCTAACTTACTCCAAGTAAAAATGAGATTAAACAACCCCACAGAAGATGATTAGTTAATTAAGAAAATTGTATCAATCATCTTAAAGTACATAATTAATTCTCAGTTATCTACTATAGGCTATTTAACCTCATTTGGGGTAACACTGAAACAACATTGAACATACAATAGTATTGTCATTGAATTCAAGGATTTAACTCTAATATTCTTCTTATGTAAAATATTTACACGCGAGTTTATCATGAATACTGCTGACAAAGTAGAAATTTAAAACTCTCAGGCTCATCCTATTCTAAGTGATATGGAGAAAAAGAAAGTGTGTAGCGTGATGGACTGCCAGAAGTTATCACGAGAGGCGTGTGCACACGCTGCTCAAAACGACAGGCTTCCAGTTCAAATGGTTGTTCAAGTTCTCTACTACGAACAGCAACGCCTTCGCGATTCCATGGATAGCAGTGCAGGCTGGGATTCTCCTAACTTCCTTGACAAGGTAAATTCATCTCCCAACGAGCTCTCCATCTTGCGAAGAGAAAACCAAGACCTGAAACTAGAGATAGTGAAACTGAAAATGAGACTAAAAGAGTTTGAGAGAACTTCAATTAGATCAGCATCAAGTAGTCCTGTGATTTATGCTTCACGCTCTGCTGATAAGCCTCCTCTGCCTAGAAAGTCATTCATTAACTCTGTGTCCAAAAAGCTTGGTCGTCTTTCTCCTTTTTCACGTGGCGATGCTGCCACTATACCTCCCAAAGGTCGCGTAAAACCTGATAAGAATCGACGCCATTCCATATCCTAAGAATAAGATCGTTATGTCTGCAGGGTATACAAGTTCTAATGTTCTATCTTTGTTTTCTTAGGCTTGTAAACAGGACTAGTTTTACTTCACTGTTATACTTGTGTAGATTATATTTAATTATGCTTAAGTAAATAATAACTTTAATATGTAATTTGTAAAGGTTGGTAAAAACCAAAAGTAATGCAGAATTTCTGATTGTGTTGCATCCTAAGGTGACATAGATGCTCTATAATTACAAGAATAATAGAATCAATAATTTATCATCTGTTATCATTGGAAAAATCATTGCTGTTCTTATCAACCATGTGCACAAAACATAAATCAGTATAAAATCTTACATGACAGCATATTCGTTCTTTCAAACAACAAACGAAAGCGTAATTTGATCAAGTAGTGAAATTTCATTTAATTCTACGAATTAAAAAGTGCATAGCCTCTTGTGCTGTGCAAAAGAAAAAAAAAAGTGCATAGCTTCTTGCTGACTATTCAAATATTTATATAAGGTTAAATGTTATTAGGTGAGTAAAATTCTGTTAGAGTTAGTTAATCACTTGGTTTATTAAAATTAGTTACTTGTTAGTGCTTCATAGTAAGTACAAATAAGTGTATCATGTGCATTTTCTATATATATATATATATATATATATATATATATATTTTTTTTTTTTTTTTTTTTCATATCATCAATACAATGAGACATTTTTATGGAAGTCCTATATTGTTATTGTTCTGAGTTCTAAATTTTTGGTCTCATCAACTTGGGGTCCCTTGTATCCCTTAGATTTCTAATATTAAACTATTCATTTAGTCAGTGTAGTTGTCTTCATTTTAAATTTTAATATCTATATGAGAATTTTGTTAAGTTTTAATATCTCCACATGCATAAAAGTTAATTTTGGTTAAGTTCCCTATCATTTAACACATGGGAGAACTTTCAAGCAATATAAAACTGTTCTAAATATTTTTCTACCGGTGATAAATCAGTACAACAAATTGTGTAGGTATAAAATTATCATTTTCTGGTATAAGTAAAGACATAACTAAGCCAATAGTTTAACCTATGAATTTAATGGTCATGCACGGATAATTTAAAGCATTTTTTTTTACATTATTGTCCAATCATAATTTACTATTAATATAACATTTAAAGTAATTATTATAAAAGTCAATAAACTTATTATTATGATTGATTGTAATTGGTTGATAATATAAAACTTTTTCATGATAATTGTATAATCCTTTTTCTTTGAAAGATATTTATAATTCTGTCTGTGATCAAGAAGAAAGAGAGGAACAGAAATAATCCGTTTTTCGCTTAGTATCAACATAGCAGGAAAAAAAGAAAAAAAGAATCAAGGGTTATTAGAGTAAATATGAGGAAAGTACAATTTGATCATATTTATAAATGTGGTCATGAAAATTAAGCGGGTCAACTTGTAACAGTACAGCGACACAGACAATACATCTTTCCAACGACCATAAGATCCCTGGAAGAATACAACATCTGGTAACAGCAGTTAGTGGGGTCTGTCTTTGAATTATTGAGTCCTTTGGGGGATAAAAAAGGCTTTGGGAAAAGGTAATATGGTTCATGTGACAGCCTAGCAGTGTCCGTGCTGATGTCTGAGAGCCTAATCATCTAACAAGAAAAATAGATCATGGTTTAGGTTTGATTCATGCACATTCCAAAGGCATTAAATGTAGTTATAAGTTATACATATATATTTTGGGACAGACCTAACATAAACTATGTTAAAAGGATGTTTTAATATTAGCTGGAGAATCTGATGTCCATCTGATGGCAGACAGGAACTAGATCTCCAACTTCTTGTTGGTTACTATGTGAATGATAGGTGGAAAATAAATCACATTGGATTGGAAAGAGAATAAAAAAAAATTGTTTACCTACTTAATATGTTTAGGGTAGTAAAACAGCAATATCATCAAATGTTTTTGGCTGTTTGCATTGATCTCTCACCCAAAATTTATGCCAGGTGCAAAGAACCACCCACACTCCTTCAAGAACACGATTTATTGGGTTTTAAGAGATCTATTTGGAGAAACATTCACTTTCAGTTGGGAATTTGGATATTTTATTATTTTTGGTTAAATTAATTTTTTATCCTTTAATTTGTTTATTTAGGTTCGATTTAGTCCTCTAATTTATTTTGGACTTAATTTGATTATTTAATTTTTAAAATTGATTTTATTTAGTAATGTCATCTAAATTAAAATGATGATATTATATGTTTTTGACAGTTAGTGACAATTTTAAACCACTGTAAAATGTAATTTCTTAACACTGTTGACCCGATTTAGACCGTAGGAAAAATTGGTATCTAAAGTTTCTCCGTTGAAAGACTGAATTGGATGGTGGGAATCTTATTAAAATGAAATATCTCATAGTCTTCCACAGAAAGTGATAAACTGCTGATTTTAATAAATTCTACATAGTTGGCCTTGGCAATGTATGAAAGGATGATTGTGCGGTTTTTAGTGGCAAGGAATGAGAGAAACTGCAGGACCAAAGAAATATCAGTGGCATGTGAATTGCGAATTGTGAATAGTAATGGGTTTTGGTACCAGGGGAAAAAAGCTATCTCATATGATAGACATATCAAATCCTATCACACTCAATAATTTGGCTGAACATTCAACACAAACATCATCCACAAAGTTAGTCTTAGCTCATAAAACAGAAACTTAAAATATATCACATTGACCATAGAATTTTCTTTTTTCTTTCTTTCAAGTCATGTTCAGATTCAACACTTGGAAAAGCCAAGGTGACTGTTTTAATCTCTCTTGTCTTAATTGTTCTTCAATATCAAAACTGTTTCTAATTCCACTTTGGTATCCTGGTGTTGAACCCGGCACCTGGACAAGCCGAATTATGCTTCCACTTGATTCTTCTCTAGTGTGACTGCCATGACATCTTGTCTTGTTCACATGGCTGGATCCACTAGAAGAAGAAGACAAGCTGTGTCCTGAATCTGAAGTTAGCGGTGTCTCAACTTTCTTCCTTCGGTTGTAACTCGACGGGCCTAATGTCAGCTCAATCTCGGTCTCATCGATGACTTCTAGCACCCCATCTTCTGATTCTGCAATGTGTTCCTCTGCAGGACTTTCAAGGTCAAATTTAATTTGAGGCTTTTCTTGTGCACCTTTGTGAGTTAAACCAATGCCATTCTTGAAGTGCCATTCTTCTTCGCTCGCTTCGATTCCTCTTCTGGCTTCCATGTTTTGCATCAGTATCTTCTGAATCCTGTACAAACGATGAAGCTCGTATACCTGTGAAAAACATTCTCATGACTTTCTGTTGTGCAATTGAGGGGGGCTAAACACTAAACACCGGGGAGATTTTCAGCAATAGACCATGAGCAATCACATTAGTGAAGTTGATACCACACTTTAAGTCAACCTTCTGAAGGAATAGAAATCATGGTTGAGGAACAATATTCTGAAGGAATAGAAAGAGAAGAAGTACCTGTTCTTTGAAAGTTTCTTCATGTTTTAACATGGCCATCCTCATGTATTCTTTGTTGCAACTGGACCTGACAAGCTTCTCCATCAGTGATCTATGTAGCTTCTGAGAAGGTGAACTTTGAACTAGTGATACACAATTAACTCTTTTTTGTTGGAAACTTGTATTCAGACTTGCTTCTTTATGATATGACTCTACTACCTTCATATATAAGTTATATAAGCTTAAGTGAGGAAAATTCAATGAAAGATTGAAAACTGAAAAGCTTTTATATAGAAAACAAGGTGGTTCAATGAAAGCATGGTTACAATGAAAGCATGGCATCAACTTCCTTTTAGTATAATTTGTCTGTTCCTTTTCTTGCTCTCCTTTCAAAACTTTGGACCACATTCGACTGAACCCCAGCAAAAAATAAAAAAGAAAAAAATATCTCCCGACACTTTTATCAGTTGAATTTTCCTAACCATAATTATAACTTCTCATACATACCCACGCATGATGTCATTATTCATGTTATCCGTTCAATTATTGCAATATTTAAATGCACGACCAAGCAAACATTTTTTCTCTTCTTTTCATACCCAGTAGTTTTAAAAAAGAATGCTTGGAGAAGCAATATCATTATAGTTAGGGTCATATGGAAAAGCCCCATCAACAGGTTTTTTTTTTAACCCTTTCACTTTCCTTTATCAGTTTCTCTCTCATTCACGGAATCTGTACCATAATTTTTGTTTCTGTCATAATGTTTTTTTCCCCTTTGTTACACTATCTGCAGACATCCATCTCTATTACTCTAGAGAATAGAGATTTAAAAGAGTGAATGATTTAGGCTACGATTTTGTGCAATCTTTTAGAACGTACTATGGTTCTCAACATAGGCCCGGCATGATGCCAAAACAAAGCATATCCTCATGCATAAGATAGCAAACTCTCTCACTTTTCAGAAAAAAATTCTTGAGGATTCTATATTTGTTTGTTTTATTCTCCCTTGACACTAAACTATCATACCAATGACATGATATAAATTCCAAACACATATTAACATATCATCTTCAATGCTCAATAGAGAAACTTTGTAGCACCCTCATTAAAGTTATGCAAACCCAGCCCCACCCTCCAAAAAACATAACAATATGACATAGTATATGAAACAAAATTTGCTGACCAAAAGGGAAGAAGGGGTGTGTGTATTAGTTTAAAAAGTCAACTAGTAAATTTAACAAAGAATATGCTTATCAAGAACAACAATTGGATTTAGTTTTTGAGAGCCTTCCTAGAACCAAACATAAGTTAATTAAAAGATAGGAAATCACTGAATTACTGCAAAGCATGCAAAAGATTATGAGAAATAGAATATAGGTTCTAACCTGTCACAATTCAATTAGCTGAGGACACCACAATTTTATGATGAACAAGAAGACAAGAGAACAAAAGGAGATCTCAGAAGTAAAGACACAAGAAAAGAAAAGAAACTCTTTTCCTTTCCAACACAACTTAAGCGACAACCTTGTTTACTTTGATGAAAGACTCTGCTAATCTGCTCTCACATTCCCCATCAGGGTGGTCAGTATATACTGTTGGGGATTAAATAGAAGACTACTGTACAATATAACAGAACTGTTGTGGAATTTAAGATTCTTTCTCTTAAGAACACGGAAACCAAGGTGCTATTGCATGAGGTTAGAGGCATGCCAAACAAATCCCAGTGCCTTGACCAATGTGATTCAAGTTTTGTGGACGAGATGCCTGAGACAGGTCCAGCAATGCAGATATATTAAATTAGGAGTAAAGAAAGGAGAACAGATAAACAAATACAGGTATTATTAGCATTATTTTTAAAAATTAATATATATACTGTTGGGGATTAAATAGAAGACTACTGTACAATATAACAGAACTGTTGTGGAATTTAAGATTCTTTCTCTTAAGAACACGGAAACCAAGGTGCTATTGCATGAGGTTAGAGGCATGCCAAACAAATCCCAGTGCCTTGACCAATGTGATTCAAGTTTTGTGGACGAGATGCCTGAGACAGGTCCAGCAATGCAGATATATTAAATTAGGAGTAAAGAAAGGAGAACAGATAAACAAATACAGGTATTATTAGCATTATTTTTAAAAATTAATATATAATTGTTGAGGATCACAAGGCCTTGTTTTGCTCAAGACAAATCATCAACAGAACAGCATAGCCTACATAGCCTGCTGAGGGTGAATCACATGCACCTAAAATTTCTACACAATAAAATAGTTGGTCTCCAATTGCACACATTATATTGTTATTATTCTATAATTGAAGCATGCCTATAATGATTTTTTTTCCTTAAGAGGTATCTTTTGTTAGAGACAATTCTATTCTAGCTAACTAAGTATACTATGTGCAACAAAGTTTTTTTTCTTTGAGTATTTAATGCAATTACATTTTTAAAATTGAAATAATTTTATATTAATTGATCTACGTGTTCAGTAGCAAGCGTGCCCATAATGTGAGGGAGCTTAAGGTGGCATCTTCTCTGCCGCCGACAGTTGGGTCCTGACCGTACGATAAGTGGGTATCTCTCGTAGTTGTCCAGGCTAGAAACTGGCCTCAGGATCATCCAGCTATAGGTGTGTTTCAGTTTTTCACACATTAAAAAAAGGGGACACAAAATCATGGGTTTATCCCTTCCTTAATTCTTTAGTTCGGTTCTATGGCATTGATGGAGCAAGCAAACAGTGAATCATCAATTATGATGGATGTTTCGTACCTGTACTATGCCAAAATAGGTGGTGCAATATGCTATTTGATGGGCTTTTTCAGCAGGGAAGACCCGTGGCAATGATTATAGATGTTAACTGGCCATGTGGGTGTGCTATATGTTAGTGTAATAATATTAATGCATGGTTGTGCTCCCTTTATACATTTTAATTTACAAACGGATGTGCATACGTTACGGGTATATATGTACGCTAATCCATATAATAACATAGGAAGCATAATAATACGTATTGGCATAGGATTAGAATTAGATCCATGTGTGTAATACCCTTGTCCTTATCAAGATGACCACACACATGCTTGTGAGGCTAAGCTTCTCTCTCTTTTAGAAATGTATGTACATTATTATTAATAATTTTTTTCTTGTCAGAAACTACCGTGTCTCCATCCATAGGTCATAAATTAGTCACACTTATGAAATGTGGCTAATGTTAGTCTATATAAATTTTGCACAGAGAACACGTAAAATATAATAAGATCTTACATTGTACTAATACTTTAAATTATATTATTATTATTTAAATATAGAATAGAAGAAAATTAATAATAAAAAAAAGAGGACATGGAAATGGACGTGGAGTGGAAGCACGCGTTGCCGGGGCTAGAAGGTGCATTCTTATGGGGTGGTGGGTCCTTTGAGTTTGCAGAAAAGGCTGACCTATATACGGGCTTGCGTTATTGTTTGGTCCCATTTGAATTGGATATTCAACGACAGCAACGAACCCAGGCAAAAAAAACTAGGAAATGGGAAACCCTGATAGATAATAATACTTATATAAACTTTACTAAACTACGGAGAAAATCATACGTATTCATTTAGAGAAAAAAAATAAACTAAGGGAGGAAAATTCTTAGGTGCTCATAGATCCAGAGATTCCCTATGATTTGACACATTTGATTAAATAAGAAAATGGAAGTGTCACGGTTGATTTACTTAAGTTTGTGAAGTGTGTTAATTAATTATTGTAATATTAGTGAAGAATTTAAAATGAAAATTAATAAAATATAACAATTAACAAGTATTTGTTTTTTTTAATCCATAAGAATAAAAACAAGTACAAAAAGTTTATAACAACCAACATATAAAAGTTTAAAAAAAGTAGGATTTCAATTCAACATTGTTTATGGTGCTCAAGACCCCCACACACACACATATATATATATATAAATGAAACTGAATTCTAGTAATATATACAATCTATTTCATCAAGGATAAATAGATAAGCATCAATTTTAATTATCTAGAATACATTTGAACTTTAATTTTTCTATTATTGTCTTTAATTTAAATAAATTCAAATTATTGTTATACACTAATATACCCCCACAAGATGTAGTTGTCCTCGACAATGCACATCTTGGTTGTTAAGTCCTTGAATCTAGCAGTTGGTAGTGGTTTGATCAGGACGTCACCAATCTAATCCTTGGTGGAGACATAGGAGACTCTGAGTTTTCCAACTTGGACTTGTTCACAAACAAAGTCATAGTGCAAAGAGATATGTTTCATTCACGAGTGTAACAATGGATTTGAGCTCAAGTAGGTGGTGTTGACATTATCACATAAAATTATGGGAGACAAGCTAAGTGGCACTTGAAGCTCTAAGAGTATGTTGTGAAGCCACATAACATTCACGGTTGCAATCCATAAAATTATGGTAAACAAGCTAAGTGGCACTTGAATCTCTTAGAGTATGTTGTGAAGCCATATAACCTCCACTGTTACGGTTGCAATCAATCCATAAAATTATGGTAAACAAGCTAAGTGGCACTTGAAGCTCTTAGAGTATGTTATGAAGCCACATAACCTCCACAGTTACGGTTGCAACTACTCTATTTAGCTTATGTTGATGATCGAGCAATGATACATTGTTCCCATGAGTGCCAAGAGATAGGGTTGCCTCCAAAGAAAACAACGTAAATTAAGGTCGAGGTTTCATCATCAACATTACCCCTCCTCCCCCGCATTTGCATTGTTATATGCAATCAAGTTTAGTGAGGTTGGTTTCTTAACGATGATGCCAAGGTTGATGATGGATTTGAGGTATAATAGAAGCCTTTTAAGGTGTTAGGGATGAAGGTTTGTTGGTTTGTGTATGTACTAGGCAAGTTCATTGATGGCAAAGGAAAGGTCGGGTCGGTGAGGTTCAGGTATTGTTGGGGCTTAATGATTTGATGATATTTGGTGGCATCACTAGCTAATGTTCCATGATGTAACTTGAGAGTTGATGTTGCAAATAAGGGAGTGAGAGACGGTTTTGATTCTACTATGTCAAAACGTTCACGAATATCTCTTATGAACTTTTGTTAGGAGAGTAGAATGGCAAAGGTAGTGGGAACTAGTTCAATGCCCAAGAAATAATGTGGCGTGCCCATATTTGTGAAAGAAAAATGAGATGACTATGAGGCAATAAAGTCAATCATGAATCTTGTGTCATTGCATGTGAAGAGAAGGTCAATCACATAGACTATAGAAGTAGGTGATCCCATGTTTGTTGGTGTATTTGAAGAGAGATAGGTCACTTTTGCTCGTGATGAACCCATATGATATAATCAAAGATTTTAAAGCATCATGTCAGACTCTCAATGCTTGTCTTAGACCATAGATTGCTTTATGGAGTTTGCAAACATGGTTCAAGTGTTGAAAGTCTTTAAGACCAAGAGGTTGGACCATGTATACTTCTTCATGGAGGGATCCTTGTTGGACAAATGGCCTCAGATATCTTAAGAAGGGGGGTTGAATTAAGATATTACAACTTATTTCCCCAATTAAAAATTCTATTTCACTTTCTATTCAAGTTATAAATTCCCTTAATAATGAATTTCTTAAATATTGATTCAAATAGAACAATTTGAATACGAATGTAAAATAATAATAAATAAAGGAGTTTAAGGGAAGAGAAAATGCAAACTCAGGTTTATACTGGTTCGGCCACACCCTTGTGCCTACGTCCAGTCCCCAAGCAACCCGCTTGAGAGTTCCACTATCTTGTAAATTCCTTTTACAAGTTCTAAACACACAAGGACAACCCTTCCTTTGTGTTTAGAATTTTTTCACAACAAGAGACCCTCGGTCTCTTAATCCCTTTTCAGAATGAAGAAGAAGAAAAGAAGAAATCTCTCTTGAAAGAGATAAATTGAACAATTTGAGCACTCAAATAATTCCTTATTGAATCACAAGTAATTTGGACAAGGAATTTGTAAGAGGATAAAACGATTTTGCTTTATAAGAGGATAAGACCTTTTTGTTCTGAAAAACTCTTAGCAAATTCGTGTCTCAAGTCACATATATATAGGCCTTTGATAGCCATTCAAGAACCACATAAAAAGATGTGACTGTTGAGAATATTTTCTAAAAATCTGCTCTGGTAATCGATTACAGTATATATGTAATCGATTACAATCTTTAAAATTTGAATTAAAACGTTCAGAAACTGCTGGTAATCGATTACCATATATGTGTAATCGATTACACAGGACAAATTTTGAATTCAAATTTTAATAGCTGTTGTAAATCAGTTTTGGCCACTGGTAATCGATTACATCCTCTGGTAATCGATTACCAGAGAGTAAATTTCTTGTAAAAGACTTTTTAATTTAATTTTCTTGGCCAAAGCTTTTGCTACTTCAATTGGAATTCCCTTCCTATTTAATATACCCTTTCTAAGACTCTATAGACTGTCTTGATCATCTATCTTGAATATCTTTAATTGCTTTGTCTTGAATAAAGCTTTGAGACGCATGTGATCTTTTGGCATCATCAAAACATCGGCTTGATCCTTTGTCTACAATCCTTAAAGGAATGCATTGTTGACATCAAGTTGATGCATCTAGCAATTATTGCCAAAGGTTAAGGTGAGAATGATCTTGATTGTCTGTGGGCGAACAATTGGTGCAAATGTTTCTTTGAAGTCAATTTCAGGGCATTGCATGAAGCCTTTAGCTACCAAACACGCCTTGTAGCGAGCTACTAAACCATTTAGGTTCCTTTTTACTCGAAAAAGCCATTTGCAACCAATAATGTTTTGACCCTTGGGTAGAGGGACAACAGACCGGGTGCTATTCTTAACATTACCAAGAATGGTAATGACAGTCGAATCCACATAGGTGATTATGACATGTATGATTAGTTGATCCTGTCGAATCCAGTAGTTGTAGTCTTGATGATTAGAGGTTGGGCACGTGTTGGTGCCATCAACAAATCCAATTAGGTTGTAGTATACAAGGGAGAGCATTAATCTAACCTCTCCATGTTGGGTGGTTCAACCAAGTTAACTTGATAAAAGATTAAGTATTGAGGACAACTATTGATTGAGAATAGTCAAGGGGTATGGTTGTAGTAGTAGCTATGGAACTCATGTTTATGGTTGTTGGATTAGTACTTTTAAGCAAAAATTGCTTATACCATATAAAGGTTAAGAGAAAGTAAGGTTTCAATTCAATATTATTCATGGTGCTAATGACCATATGTTAGCTCTTTGGCAAGTGTACCAAATCGCTTGTAGTAATAATTTTTCGATAATCCGAGTATCATACCACAGGGATTTTGTTGCACTTGTGTGAAGTACTTTTCAGTTTGCAAATTGTAAATTTAGTTTGTAAAATTAAAGACAATTTAAATCTAAGTAAATACTTCTAACTTAAAGAAAACTTAAACAATAAAATAGAGAATAAAGTCAATATAAAAGATTGCTAAAACCTAACTAGTCTAATCAGCCTAAATAATTACTTCTAAATTAAAGGAAACTCAAACAATAAAATAGGAAATAAATACTTCTAAATTAAAGTAAACTTAAGCAATAAAATAAGGAATAAAGTCTATATAAAAGATTGCTAAAACCTAACAAGTCTAATCAACCTAGATATACAGATTCAGGATTTGTCTGTTATCAATACCAGTTAACTAATTCTGCCCCACATCTATCAATCTACTTGCCCCTGATGCCTCACGACGACAAGCCTACCTTAATTGCCTATCTTCCAAATGCCTTTGCAAAAACTCAATAACTAAGGTGCATTAAGATTAAATTCTAGATGTTTGCTAAAGCATGGGCATCGGGTTATCATTCTATGCCTAGCAATGTCAACCCTATGATTTCTTTTCTTTGATTGTTCTATTAAGTGTTACCATTTCCCAAGTGTATAACCCTTAAAACATATTCAAGCATTCATTCCTTATTCCTAATTAGGCTTTACCCTCTCCTGAGTAGACTAAACCCTAACAGAAAATAAAGACTGAGATATAGGATAAATAAGAAAGAAAAGCAAATAAAAGAACCTGAAAGGAAATCCTCTTTTTATTGATAACTCTTGAAATGCTCCATACATCATTGGCTTTTTAGACCTGCCAGACCCTAACTAGGGGATTAGCCACTCATAGCCACGAGGGCTTTACAATGAGAGGGGGGGGGGGGGTGAAAGAAAGAGAATAAAAATATAAGAAAAGGGAAGAAAAAAGAGAGAACTGGGTGCCAGAGGTTTGAGAAACAAGCTCTGAGGAAGTGTGTACGTTTTCCTAGGCTGACCCACTTATTTATAGGTGCAAAATTGAGCTATGGGCCTTCGTAGTCTCGCTGAGCGCAAAGCCTCGCGCTCAGCGCCATCGCGCGCTCAGCATGTCTTGCGCGCTTAGCGTGAGTGCTGGGCTGGGCCTCTTCTGATTTTCTTCTTTTTTTCTTCATTTTTGCTCCTTTTTGCTTGTTGTATCTCCCTTTTTCATATATGCAGTCAGAATTCGAAATTAATTAAATCTTTCCAAATTAAAGCATAAATAACTGCTAAATAATTCATTCTAAGTTAATTTCAGACTGATTTTCCACTATTAATTCACTATTATTTAGCAATTATCACCATATATATACATGTGAATGAAACTGAATTCTAGCAACAATATGCAATATGTTTAATGTAGGATAAATAGATAAGCATTGTTTCTAATTATATATAATACATTTGAACTTTAATCCACTACTGTTATTTTTAATTCAAATAAATTCAAATTGTTGTTATGCACTAATACCACACACTTTATATTTAATTAATTGAACTAAAACCCTTAATCTATAACAAGTAATCTTAAAATCACCTCAACCTTACTATAAGTAGAATCACCATTTTCATTATTTAAGTTTTTTTTGCAGAGAATATTAAAAGTGATGGATTTATGAAACTTAGTGAATAAAATAAAGCCCAGAAAAGCATGAATAATTAAGGAAAGCAAGCTAATTGAGGAAAGTAGGGCTAATTAAGGAAAGAAGACTAATTAAGAAAAGTAAGCTAATTGAGGAAAGTAGGGCTAACTAAGAAAATAAGACTAATTAAGGAAAGCGGAATAATTAAGAAAAACATGATTAATTAAGGAAAGTAAAGGCAGACTTAGTGCAAGAAGCCCCAACTAATCTGCACCTATAAAAGAAGAAGAAAAAAGAAGAAGAAGAAGAAGACACACAGAAATTCCAACAGAATACAATTTCTTATAGAAGGCAAAGGCTAGAAGAAGGAGAAGCAAACAATGGGAGTCATTCCTTCCTTCCATTCTCTTTCTTATCCTTTCTCCTTTTACTAAATATTTTCATCTTACAATTGTAAAGCCTCCATGATAATGAGAGGCTAAATCTTCTTTGTTGGGAACTTGACAGCCAATTACCCTTGATGTAATTTCTCTTCCTATCTATTTATGAATATTACATTTGTATTATATTTTCTTGTGCTTAATATTATTGTTTGTGGCTTGATCACCCATTTGCATGGTAAGTTTTAGGGGTAGCATTGGAAAATATTATTTTCTAATAGAACTAGGAAAGGGTATCTAAATAAAGCCATTACTAGAGATAGGTTGATATTTGTTTATCCTGTTATACATCTCTATTCTTAATGTAATTTACTATTTTAGCTCTGCAAAGGGATTTAGGAGAGAAAATAGATAAATTAGGCTCTTTCATGCGGGAGACCAAAGTTAAAGTATACTAGTAGATGCATGTGTAAATTAGAATAATTATAAATAGAGAAAAATCATTAACATTACATCAAAGAGTAGCTCTGGTAGGTTAAGTTCCCAACATTTTCATCTTTTGAATTTACTTCTACAATATTATTGGGTTCTCTAATATTTTTGCCTTTTAATTTAAATTCCTTTTTATTTTAATTTTTTTGTCAATTTAGATTATTGTTTTTCTACAACCTTTCCAAATCTTTTTCTTAATCAAATATTCATCTACATAAGTACAAACAAAGTCTCTGTGGATACGATACTCGGACTTTCGTTTTAGCTTTACTACTTGGGATGAATTGGTGCACTTCCCAAACCATCAACAAGTTTTTGGCGTTGTTACCGGTGACTTTGTTCTTTGTACTTGGTATTTTGGATATTCTATTTTTCCTTAATTTTTTTTAAAAAATTCAATTTTCAAATTTTCTTTTTCACTCTTAATTTTAATCTTTAGTTTTTAATTTTTATTTTTTTGTGATAACGTGTATGGTAATGTTTTTGTTTCTTGTATGCGAGGAAACAATCTTGTTTCATTGGATCTAGAGATTAAAGCAACGTGTAGAAGAAACAATGCTGCAAGAAGAAAGACATAACAACAAGGGAATCAAGAACCATCATCCTCTGTACCATCTTCTTCTTTTCCACATCCCAACTTTGAAGAACACATCATGGAAGAAGACTGGCCACAGATAAGGCTGGGTAAGCGGGCCGACCCGCCCCGCGTAAGGCCTGCCCACATAAGCCCGCATTGACAGCGGACTGGGCCAGTCTGCCCCGCTTCTTACACGGACCGAATAAATTGGTCTGCCCCCGCCCCGTGGACCTCGTGGGTCAAACGGGCCGGTCCGCGGGGCTAGTTTTAAAAGAATTTCAATTTTAATAAAAATACAATATAATCAAATTAAGTTTAATACAGATGTAAATAAAATCTCAATAATTAGTCAATTACATCAATAAAATAAATAATGTCTTAACAAAAGAAAATTCAAGCAATAAATCTAAAATATGAAATTTAAACATCTCCAACAACAAATGATTCCATATTTGAGGGGTGTGTCGCGTGACTGCGTGAGTGTGAGTCGTGTTTTGTTTTCCTTGTAAGGGAAAAAGTAGTATGACTTACGCGTATGCGTGACTGCGTGGTGGAGAAAAATTGTGAGGAGAAAAAGTGTTTTTAGCCTGCTACAATGATAATTGTTAAATATGATGTGAGCTATTTTTTATAATAAAAATATATTAAAATATCTTTAAAAATATTTATTTAACAATTATTTTTAGCTTAAATGATAAGAATTGATATTTTTATTATTTATGGCTTGCAGATATGAAAAGGATAGATTAAAAGAAAAAAAGATCGAGAAAATATCAGAAAGGAAGATTTTTAGTATGTTATCACTTATCTTTTTTATCTTAATCTTTTATTTCTCTTATCTTATCCTTTTTTTTATCTTTATCATCTTTTAATTTAAATCTTTTATTTTTATCTTTAAATCTTTATCTTATCTAATATATTTCTTTATTTGTTATTTTAAAAGAAAAGTTTAAAGTGAAAAACAGAAAATCAAACCTAATATAATTGGGTAAGAGTCACATAAATCAAACCTAATGCGGGCTGTAGGCAACCCGCGGACCCCACGGGCCAAACCCGCATAGTCCGCGAGTTAAGCGGGGCGGACCAAAAAATATGACATAACCATGGATCGTTTAAAAAAAATTGGTCCGTAACCCGCGCGGACTGTGGGCCCCGTGGACTAGTCCATGGACTTGGGCCCGTTTACCCACCCCTAGCCACAGAGGATCACCTTGGAGGACTACTCTAGTACCTCTACACCTCAGTATTTCACAAGCATACCCCAACCTGAAGTTCAAGCTGCCGACATCACTTATCCACATTCTCTCTTCCAGTTGAGTCAAGGCAATCTCTTTCATGGGCTACCCAATGAAGATCCATATACCAATCTTGCTACATACATAGAGATTTGCAACACGGTGAAGATAGTAGGAGTTCCTGAAGATGTCATCTGCCTCAACCTGTTCTCTTTCTCCTTGGCTGGTGAAGCAAAAATATGGCTACACTCGTTCAAGGGAAACAGCTTGCGAACATGGGAAGAGTTGGTGGAGAAATTTTTGAAGAAATATTTTCCAAAGTCTAAGACCGTTGAGGGAAGGGTGGAGATCTTTTCATTCCACCAATTCCCTGATGAATCACTAAGTGAAGCTCTTGACCGCTTCCATGGTTTACTCTGGAAGACTCCCACCCACGGGTTCAGCGAGCCGGTTCAACTCAATATCTTCATTGATGGCATGCGACCCCACTCGAAGCAGTTACTTGATGCCTCCAATAGTGGGAAGATCAACTAAAGACACCTGATGAAGCTATGGAGTTGATTGAAAATATGACAGCTAGTGACTATGCCATCCTTCATGATCAAGCCTACACACCTACAAAGAAGAGTCTTCTTGAGCTCACATCACAAGACGCATTACTAGCCCAAAATAATCTCGTAGCCAAACAAATAGAGACCCTCACAGAGACGCTGGGCAAGCTTCCTCAACAGTTGCATGCAGTGCAACGTGCCCATTCTTCAGTCATGCAAATTAGGGGATGCAACATTTGTGGTGGGGCCCATAAGCCAGGTATGTGCATGAACCAAGACAATTCATCCAAGGAAGTCAACTACATGGCCAATCTCAATCGTCAAGGGTTCCATCAAGGAGGACCTCCTAGAGACAATCAGGGAGGAAATTTTTGTCAAGGCCAAAGGCTAGAGATTTCATCCTAGGAACAACTTCAACAACGATCAAGATGGACCATCCATTCGACCTTCCAATCAAAGGCCCGACTTGTATGAGATGACCACCAAGCTAGAAGACACTATGACTCAGTTTATGCAAGTTTCATTGTCAAATCACAAGAGCATTGAGTCCGCCATCAAGAATCTGAAGGTGCAAGTGGGTCAACTAGCTAAGCAGCTAGCTGAAAGGTCCACAAGGATTTTTGGGGCTAACACTAAGAAGAATCCCAAGAAAAAATGCAAGGCATTCCTTACTAGAAGCCAAATGAGGGAGAATGCTGAGAGAGAAAAAAAAGAGATAAGGGAGTATTGGAGGATGTGAGTAATGAGGAATGAGAGAATAATAAGAGAGAAAAGGTGATGAAGAGAAAGAAAAGAGCAATGAGAGGGGTGAAAAGGTCTTACCCACTAAGACCAAGAGTCAGTTAGCAAGGGAGGCTAGAAGGGAGACACCCATAACCTCAATAAAGGACATCCCTTATCCTTTGGTGCCATCAAAGAAAAAGAGGGAGCATTACTTTGCTCGCTTCCTCGACGTATTCAAGAAGTTGGAAATCACCATACCCTTCGAAGAAGCCTTGCAGCAAATGTCCATGTATACAAAATTTCTAAAGGACCTGCTTATAGAGAAGGGCAAATACATCAACAATGAGATCATCGTGGTGGAAGGTAACTGCAGTGTTGTGATCCAGAGAATTCTACCACTGAAGTTCAAAGACCCAGGGAGTGTAATCATCCCATGTTCTATTGGGGAGGTGTCAGTGGGTCAAACTCTCCTTGATCTGGGGGAAAGCATCAATCTAATGCCTCTATCTATGTGCCGGAGGATTAGGAATCTGAAGATTGCTCCCACCAGAATGACGCTTCAGCTAGCAGACC
Source organism: Glycine max (assembly GCF_000004515.6). Lineage (NCBI taxonomy): Eukaryota > Viridiplantae > Streptophyta > Magnoliopsida > Fabales > Fabaceae > Glycine > Glycine max. The sequence goes on along the minus strand of NC_038253.2, from coordinate 14,529,914 downwards.
ATTCGATCACCAGACCATATGGTGTAGTTGAAGACGTCCTTGTCAAGGTTCACCAATTCACTTTTTCAGTGGACTTTGTGATAATGGATATAGAAGAGGATTATGATATTCCTCTAATATTGGGTCGTCCATTCAGGCTTATTGCAAAATGTGTTATGGACATGAGGGATGGCAACTTGGAGATGAGTGTCGAAGATTAGAAAGTTACCTTCAACCTATTCGAAGCAATGAAGCATCCTGGTGATCATAAAGCATGCTTCAGGGTGGCGACAATAAAGCAAGAAGCTGACCTCATTGTGCGGCAGTTGGCCATTCACTCACCATTAGAGAAGGCCCTTATAAATGTTGTTGATTGCCTGACCTATGAAGAAGAAGAAGATCTCAGAGACTGTCTAGCAGACTTAGACAGATTAAAGGAAGTTCCCTCAGGGCAGGAAACCTTTGAAGACTTGAAGAAAGACAACCCAACAGAGAAGCCCAAGGTGGAGTTAAAGGCTCTACCCGCTCATCTGAAGTATGTGTTCCTAGAAGATAATGCAACTAAGCCAGTCATGATCAACAATAACCTATCATCATATGAAGAAGCACGATTGATAGAGGTTCTTAGGAAGCATAAAGAAGTTATTGGGTGGTATATCTGACCTCAAGGGAATCAGTCCCTCATACTGCATGCACAAGATTATGATGGAAGAAGAGTACAAGTTAGTGAGACAGCTGCTGAAAAGATTCAATCAATCCATGAAAGAGGAGGTGCGAAAAGAAGTTCTCAAGTTACTTGAGGTTGTACTTATCTATCCTATTTCTGACAGTGCTTGGATGAGTCAAGTCCAAGTGGTGCCCAAGAAAGGAGGAATGACCATGGTCCGCAATGAAAAAAATGATCTAATTCTGACTCGTACGGTCATTGGATGGAGGATGTGCATAAACTACCGCAAGCTCAATGATGCTACGAGAAAGGATCACTTTCCATTACCATTTATGGATCAGATGTTGGAGCAGTTAGCGGGCCAAGCCTTCTATTGTTTCTTGGACGGTTATTCAGGGTACAATCAGATTGTAATGGACCCCAAAGATCAAGAGAAAACTGCTTTCATATGTCCTTTTAGAGTTTTTGCTTATAGAAGAATGTCGTTCGGCCTATGTAATGCGCCAACCACTTTTCAGAAGTACATGCTGGCTATCTTTGTTGATATGGTGGAAAAGTGCATTGAAGTATTCATGGACGACTTCTCCGTTTCTGGCCCTTCTTTTGACTGCTGCCTGACTAATCTAGAGCATGTGCTGAGATGTTATGTTGAGGAAAATCTGGTGCTGAATTGGGAAAAGTGTCATTTCATGGTCCAAGAAGGTTGGGCCACAAGATCTCAACTCAAGGGATAGAGGTAGACAAAGCAAAGATTGATGTCATTGAAAAGATACCTCTGCCAGTAAATATGAAAGGCATCCAGAGTTTCCTTGGACATGTTGGATTCTATAGAAGATTCATAAAGGATTTCTCCAGGATTGCCAGACCCTTGGGCAACCTGCTGAATAAAGATGTGTTTAAACTTGATGAAGAGTGCTTGACATCCTTTCAGACCTTGAAGACTGGTCTCGTGTCTGCTCCCATAATAGTGGCACCTGAATGGAGTAAAGAGTTTGAGCTCATGTGTGACACTAGTGACTATACAGTGGGGGCAGTTCTTGGACAGCAACGAGATAAGGTATTCCATGCCATTTATTATGCCAGCAAGGTCCTAAATGATGCGCAACTGAATTATGCCACCATTGAGAAAGAAATTATCACCATTGTTTATGCCTTAGAGAAGTTCATATCCTATTTGGTGGGCTCCAGAGTCATCATCTTTACTGATCATGGAGCTATTAAGTACCTTCTCACAAAGGTCGATTCGAAACCAAGGCTAATCAGATGGGTCCTTCTGATTCAAGAGTTTGATATAATGATTAAAGACAAGAAGGGCTCAAAGAATGTAGTGGTTGGCCACCTCTCCAGGTTAGTCAATGAAGAGGTCACTCAAGAGGAGCAAGAAATTCGAGATGAATTTCCCAATGAATCCCTTCTACATGTGTATGAGAGGCCGTGGTTTGTATATATGGCCAATTATAAGGCTGGAGGTATCATTCCAAGTGACGAATTGGTGCATTTTCCAATCCATCAACATTGAGGTAATCAACTCTTAAGCAACATGGTTGACAACTTGAGATAGCAATGAAATGTCATATCTTTAAGAAGCAGTAAGGTACTAACATTCACAATTAGCAAGTCAAGTAATAAGGACATTGAAGTCCTTAATATTGAAGAATAAAAAGAGAAAAAAAATAGGTTGGTAGATGAGGACTCTATATTGTGAAAACCCAAAAACCAACTATTGATAAAAGGGTAAATTAGTTATTCCATCCAATTTAGAGCATGATCCAAAAAGAAAGTTAAAGACAAGAGCATGAACCAAAAAGATGATGGATTGGAGACCATTAAGAGTCAAACACACAACAAAAGACCCTTTCTTATATTAGAGTGACATATAAGAAAAAAGATAAGCACTTTTCTCACTTCTCAAATGTTTTAATGTGTTAAGGAAGGTACAAAATAAAAGTTATAAGATTAACTTAATGGTTGAAGGGGGAAGGGGGAAGGAAAGGCCTTCGGTTCGAATTCCTCTCACCAACATTCTAACAAAACTAACAAATAACATTTACCGATAAAAAAGGAAGCAACAAATTACTATACATTTTATAGAAGCCCTTGAGCACATGCCCCCATGATACATAAAAATCACAAGTATACGACGTCATTAAGTAATAAAATCGTATTTTCCCACATGGACTGTGTGTTTGGCTATGTGAAATTACAATTTAAATAAATTAAAATAGATGAAATTCGATTTTAAATTGAGAATTGGTTTTAGGGAAAATGCGGAATTTAGGAATCACAAGAAAACAATTTATACGAATTAAAATTCAATTATTAAAACCTTATAGGATCAAGTTTCACGCTTTGATGATAAATAAAATTATTTAACTACCCTTGTGCTCTTACAAATTCATATTGAAGATGAACCAACCTAAGGTAAATTTTGTTCTCTTTCAAGACATGAAAGTTTATCTAATCAAATATCCTTACTCTCTGGTGGTTCTATTTAATTAGACACTTTAAGTTTGATGGTGATTTGTTTGTTTCTCTTAGGGTTTAACCTAATGTCATGATTATACACCTAAGATTCCTCTTATGATTATGATGTATTAGATCCTCCTTTCAGTACTCCCCTAAACTCCTAAAATATATATCAAACAAAAGCCAAATTTGCTTAACAAGATAAACACAATAGGAAGAAATCAACAACAACAAGATTCACACAAAGATAAATTGGAATTACTTCATTAACAAATCATAGGAATAATGTCCAATCCCAAAAGAAAAGAAGACTATTTGCGGTAGTCATGAAATGTCAACTACCACTACAAAATCATCATTGGTATTGTCAAGATGATTGTCATCACCACACAAACACATCCTTACCCTTTCAATAGAACATTAAACTTTCCAAATGAGTTTATTTTAAATATTAAAATTAGGAGGGAAACTAAACTAAATTTTAAAAATTAAACACTAGTTCTTTAAAAAAAAAATTAAAACCTACAACAAAAATTCAATAAAAATTGGTTGTTGATTGGTTTTATTTTATTCTAAAAATAATTGTTTTTAGAGGTGTGTCTTTCTGTTTGTCAATATAACTATCCTATCAGTTATTTATTACACTTTTATTAGACTAAACTTACGAAGTATTACCCATAATTTGCCTCTATATTTAACGCTTTTTTTTTTATCGTTTTTATTTTTTTTTCTCCCTTCAAAATATCACTATTTGAAAATGGCCAACGGCACTCACAAAAGCATATGATGCTAAATAAAAAAAAAGTCTCAACAATGCACAACTAATCTACTAATAATAGGAATAAACTTTACGGATTTAATGGATGGGATAAACAATTACTACTATCTCTGTTTAACAAACCATCTATCATATTTTTTAAACACAAATCAAGATATTGAATCAATCATAAAAAGATATTGAATCAATGATGATCATGGAAGAAAAAACCCATTGTAGACTCTTTTGAAAACATTCTTTATTAAGAAAGAAATTTTATAAAGATTTTTTGTTGACAAATAGTAAATGAGATAAAAAAAATCTTTAAGTGGGTTGTATTAATTGTCCATTTGTGAAAAATTATTAACTAACGTGTCGGGAAATATCGATGTTTAAGAAAAAAAAAACTATTAATAGATTAAATATTTCAAATATGTTTTAAATGAACTAATGATTTATTTTTTACCCTTTCATTTTCATTCAGCTCAATTTATCAAAATTCATCCATTTTACACCCCTATATGTATACTTATATTTTATACTATCTTCATTCCTTTAACAGCTCGTTTGTTAAAGTTTTTTCGTAAAAGAATAACTTTTTTGAAAAAGATAATGTATATTTTTAAGTTATTTACTCGTTTGATTTCAAATATAAGATTTACACTAACTAAAAAAAATTAATTAATCATATTTAATTTCAATTAAAAAATAAATTATTTTTGAACTTAAGCTTTATTGAAACTTGGTATCAGGGATACATAGGAATCATTGAAACTAACACTTCAATTAAATAAAGAATATTTTATACTTCCTTTGTTCTTATATACAAGACTCAATTACATAATTCATTAAGATTAAGAAAAATGAATATTTTAAATTTATATTTTTTCCAAAACTATCATTATCATTAATACTTCTCTCTCTTCTAATAATTTGTCAATACATATTATTTCTTCATTTAATGAGGATATTTCAAGTCTAAAAATAATTAATGCAAAAAACAATATAGATTGAGTCTTATAAATAAGAATGAAGGAAGTAGATAGTAATATTAAATAAGATAAAATTAATTAAAATTTTCTTATATTTGAGACTAGGAAAAAAATGTTATTTTCTTTTTATAGTTAAAACCGGAGGAAGTATGTATTTGTTTTAACTTTCAAAATAATCAGAAGCTAAAATAATCTAAAATCTTATAAAAATCAAACATTATTTTTAATAACTTCTCATAAAATAAATTGCTTCTTTTAAAAAAGAGTGATTCTTATGAATGTAAGAAAATGAAAAATAGTTTTTTTTCAAATCTCTAAAAAAAATAGCCACAAAATTATTTTTACATTTTTTTACACATGAATTATTTTACATCAAAATCACTATTTATATATATATATATATATATATATATATATATATGTAACAAATTTTAATAAAATTGTTATATGAATTATATCATACTAATTTTTATTAATCTTATTCATTAGTTTGTTTGTCATTGATATATTACTCTTTATTTTTCTTTTCCTTTATCTTCATGAAACATCTTTGGTGTCATGTACGCGGCCTCGTCCTACTAAAGGAGTCAAGGCGGAGGACAAAGATGGTTACAACTCATGATAAATGGACATATAAGATTGATTGGATGGTTAGAAGAGAGAAAATGAAAAAAAGATCCTAGTTTTAATCCCTCATACTAATAAAAACTAAAATTAATAATTAACATTTATCAATAAAAAAACAATTCATGATACACTTCTGTAAATGAAAGTTGTCTCTTAAAAGAAGAGGTAGCTTCATCCAATTTTTTCATTTAACATCCTTCATGTTTTTTACAAAGTTGCTTTTGCAAGTGTTTATTTTGAGAAGTAGCTCCAAGTTGCTTTAAGCTTATTTTTTGCCTATATTTTTTTTTTTAAAAGTTTAAACAAACATCCAAAAAATTATAATAAATGTTTTTATTTATTTAAATAAGTGTTTTTTTTTCTCAAAATAAGTTTTAAAAAATTGTCCTTATATCTTATACTTATCTTTCATCCTTTCTTTTAGTTATAAAATTTGTTAAACAATTTTTTTTGTAAATAATATTTTCCAAATATAAATAAGTTTTAAAATAAAGAGAAGGAAAGAAAAGGTTTTGACACGTTTTTATTTTCAAACCAATAACATGCTAAAACTTTTGTTCTCCTTTCTCTTTGTCATTGTAGTTGTTGAAATCAATTTTAGGAAGAATTATAAAATATTAACACACCTAAGAGTGAGGCTAATTTTTATTTAAGCTTAACAAATATAGCTTGTGCCTTTGAGTTGAAATATAACTTATTTATCAGTACTTAAGGTATATCTTAATGAGTGAACGGTGATTTTGGTCTCCAAAATACTCAAATCATCAACACTTTTTTTTGTAAGGTACATGGACATTCATCCATTTCATTTATGTCAATTACACTTATAGTTTCTCTCCATTATTCTCTTTCTATACATTATATAACTTATTAAGTTATACTTGATTTTTTTTCTGTTTAATCTCTCTCTCTCTCTCTTTATACTAGGTGACTAATATATTTGTGGTGTTCGCAAATGAATTTTGGATTAAAAATGTACATGCACTATATATTAAAGATAACAACTATGTGAAAATGGAACTTCTCCTTAGAGCATTCACAATGCATAATTATCTATATGAATTATTTATCACAATTTTGTAAATCTTATAATTTCTTATAAATTTAAGTATTTTAAACAAAAATTCATTCAAATACTAAGATTCTTAAAACAAATGTTTAAATTAATTTCGTAGATTCTATTATACTTAAAAATATGTTATTTATCATATAATATTGTTAAGTAATGATGTTTATACAAACAACTTCATGTCATATGATCTAGTGAAAAAAAATTTAAGTAACATTAATTAACGTTAAACAAGTTATATAAGCATCCCATTGAAAATGGTCTTAGTTTTAATATTTTAGGATGCTAATAAAAAGGTGCTTACATAATGACGTTAGATCTCCAACAAATTATTCAACATCTTTATATTTTATAAAGAAAATATTGATTATAAAAGTAAACATATTTAATGATTTGGAAACTTAAAATTATTCAATAACTTTTTTATTTAACAAGCAAACAAAAGGAATATTAGTGTTTTCAACATATTAATATGGTGATGAGGTATAGTTTTCCATGGAAGGGAGTTTGGTTATGAGCTTTCGTTGTTCGTTTCCAACCATACTAATATGTTGAAAACACTAATAATCCTTTTATGGACACTTACAACGGACCTGAAGGGGACATATATACTTGTAGAGTTTTTGACGATTAAGTCAAAATTTAGCACATTAACTAGTAAGGAGTGTGAATAATGCCTACCTGGTAAGATTTCCATGGGGGTGTACCTATTATAGACGGTATGCCAAGGAATTTGATGGCTCTTTCATCATAAGTTTGTCATGGGTCTCTCACGAGAACTTGTAGTGAAGTGTAACAAGTGTCTTTCATAAGTGGCGTTTTTGCTCAAAGTGTTGCATTATTGTTAGTAATGGTTGCGTGATTGATAGTGATTAATGATCAGACAACAATTATTCTTGAAAATAGGTCGAGCACTTGGTCGACGTATATGAAAGTGAATCAATTAACTAATTAGAGACCAAGCTAAGTCTTCAGCTTTCTCATTCCTCCAGAACAATTAGTATGAAACTTTGTAAGAAGTTTTAGAAGCTAGATTATTAGAATTATTCTTTTACTATAGTAGTTTTCATAATTATAGTCTAGATTTTTTAGTGTAAAGGCTGAATATTATGTCTTGGAATGAGTTAATGCTGCCTTAAATCAATTTAAACTTACCTTTTGAATATTTGATGAGAAATAGAACACCGTATAACAGTAGGTTAAGAGCGATTAGTGAAAATTAATATAGAATCACCTTCATAATAAACGTGGATCCAACATTATGAGTTGACCAACATAAAATGAAGTCAATAAGGATGATCCACAACTCCAAGTAGTGCTAAATCTGAAAATTGAATGACATGTGTCGTATGTCATCAACTCAAGAAAGCTTGGCTAGGATATTTCAGAATCCAAGAAAAAAAAGTACCGTGTGTGTATATAATATATTTGGACATTTGCTCTTTTAACGTCAATTTGTACTCAACTATAGTGAACTCCATTTGATTGGTTTTCCATTTGCCGCAGATTTTATACATCTTCAATTCTCCACCTTCATTGGTTCGTCTTGCATTTTCCCGCTTAATAAGCATGCACGTTAGACCCCACATGGTATTATCGTCTTTGTTTGCATTATGATGGAGCGTTGCATGATGATATAGACAGAGAGAATCCACTTTGGCTAATGATAGCATCATTGTGCCCCCACCATGTTGAAATTGAATCAAGGGACACACATTTGATTGAAGTTACCATAACCAGAGAACAGAAGATGAAGAGGTCAAGCAAGTGTTTGTTAAATGTCGTATATGGAAAAATGAGCATAAGTGGACCTTAAGCTTAGTTCACTCACAGCCTGAGACGATTACTTCCCTGGACCCCACCCTTGAAAATGAATGTCTCTTATGCTTATTCTTTCACTATCATTTTTCTCTCCATAAAGTAATTTTAATATACGGAATTTCGGTTTATATGTTTAAATATATGCAAATGATATATTATTGTTTTTCCACTGTTTTTGGATAAGTTAATTTCGAAACACTTATCTACATATTAATTTGTAGAAATTTTTTAATTTTTTTAGAGAGCATTTGGTATAAAAGAAGTTTTTGATTTGTTGGGAATTATAAGTTGGAAACTTAATTTTTCATATTTGATATGTATTTAAAAAAATGTTTTTGAGAAGGGATATTTTTTGGAAATGTTTTTTTAATTAGTTTCTCACAAAAATAATATCATGTTATTCTTTATTAAATTATATAATATAATAAATAATTAGTAAAAATATTCATAATTTTTTTAATTTTTAAGAAACTTATAAAGATTCTTAATAACTAACTAAATAAATTTTATTCATTTTAAATAAATATGATTATCAGCAAAAATTTGTCTCTTACCAAATATCTCCTTAAAAAAGTAATATATATACACAAGGATTTAATTCAGTTGACTAAGTAAAGTGTGGATGATTAGTGAGTACGGATTAAAAAAATAGAAGAAAAATATATATAACATCTTTACAATTAGCTTATGTATAAGTTAATTTTAAATTATTTTTTATCCAATAATGCTTATGGATAAATTTACTCAAATATAGTCATAATTGGCCATAAGAATTAACCTTAATAATAGAAGATTTATTTGAATAATGTAGACGAAATATTAGGTTGAAACCTTAATACCACACCTGTAAAATTAGAAAATTAAAGGAAGAATTAGTACATTTCTAAATTCTAACGCTTAAATCCCTGTTATCCATGAGAGCGACGTAGGCTTAATATTCCTTGCAATCTGCATGATGAGTACGTTGTCTTGTCTTGAATTATGGGGATTACAGAAACACCATGAGAAACACGTGGAAGGGTGGAGGAAGTGGCACTTCATTGGGACCGTTTGGTGAATCATTACATAAAAATACTATTCAAAGGTTAATTTTGATTATTTTATAATATAAATAACACTTCACAATTTTAATTTCCAAAATCAATTTGTTTAAATTTGTAATATGGAGATACTTATTTATTTATTTATTTATTTAGAACACTTCAAATTCCTTTTAACAGATATAAACACATGAAATTCCGAAAACGTAATTGCAAACACAATTAAATATTTTTATAGAAAAAGACATATAATAATGGTAACTAAGTTTACTTTTGTTAGTATAACATTTATCTAATAGATATTAAACTTTTATAATATAAACATTATGAATTTATACTAATAATGCGAACTTTTATATCCCACTAACTAACAATTCCATGGCATAGAAAATTAATATATATTAGTGATACATCATATTGCTAGTTATTAAATACTCCGCTGTTAAATATAAGAAAAAATATGACATACTAATAAAAAAAATTACTTTTACATCAATTTTAATAAAAAAAAATAATTTTTTCAACTTATTCTTTATTAAAACTTGGTATTAAGGATAAAAAAAATAATTGAAACTAACACCTCAATTAAATTAATGATATTTTTTATATAATAAAAATAAATAAAATAAAGTTAGTTGAACTTTTCTTATATTTGTAAAAAAAATATTTTTCCCTTTTATTTGAAAACAAAGGGAGTAGAATAAATAGATTCATATTGTATGAAAAAAAGTAGATTCAAATATATATATATATATATATATATATAT